>NW_027437662.1:0-247409 GCF_965140245.1 Athene noctua
CCGGAAAACGCGTTTTCGGCCGAAAACGTGTACGTTTGCACTTCCCCGCCACAGGGAAGCTGCTAGCCGGGAATTCTCTGCCTGGTTCTACCCGCTGCCCGGAACGCTACGCAGGGCAAAAGCGGTTCTCGTCCTCCGTGCTTGCTTTTTCTCAGAAAGAGCCGTGGTGTGCGTTTTCGCCGGAAAACGCGTTTTCGGCCGAAAACGTGTACGTTTGCACTTCCCCGCCACAGGGAAGCTGCTAGCCGGGAATTCTCTGCCTGGTTCTACCCGCTGCCCGGAACGCTACGCAGGGCAAAAGCGGTTCTCGTCCTCCGTGCTTGCTTTTTCTCAGAAAGAGCCGTGGTGTGCGTTTTCGCCGGAAAACGCGTTTTCGGCCGAAAACGTGTACGTTTGCACTTCCCCGCCACAGGGAAGCTGCTAGCCGGGAATTCTCTGCCTGGTTCTACCCGCTGCCCGGAACGCTACGCAGGGCAAAAGCGGTTCTCGTCCTCCGTGCTTGCTTTTTCTCAGAAAGAGCCGTGGTGTGCGTTTTCGCCGGAAAACGCGTTTTCGGCCGAAAACGTGTACGTTTGCACTTCCCCGCCACAGGGAAGCTGCTAGCCGGGAATTCTCTGCCTGGTTCTACCCGCTGCCCGGAACGCTACGCAGGGCAAAAGCGGTTCTCGTCCTCCGTGCTTGCTTTTTCTCAGAAAGAGCCGTGGTGTGCGTTTTCGCCGGAAAACGCGTTTTCGGCCGAAAACGTGTACGTTTGCACTTCCCCGCCACAGGGAAGCTGCTAGCCGGGAATTCTCTGCCTGGTTCTACCCGCTGCCCGGAACGCTACGCAGGGCAAAAGCGGTTCTCGTCCTCCGTGCTTGCTTTTTCTCAGAAAGAGCCGTGGTGTGCGTTTTCGCCGGAAAACGCGTTTTCGGCCGAAAACGTGTACGTTTGCACTTCCCCGCCACAGGGAAGCTGCTAGCCGGGAATTCTCTGCCTGGTTCTACCCGCTGCCCGGAACGCTACGCAGGGCAAAAGCGGTTCTCGTCCTCCGTGCTTGCTTTTTCTCAGAAAGAGCCGTGGTGTGCGTTTTCGCCGGAAAACGCGTTTTCGGCCGAAAACGTGTACGTTTGCACTTCCCCGCCACAGGGAAGCTGCTAGCCGGGAATTCTCTGCCTGGTTCTACCCGCTGCCCGGAACGCTACGCAGGGCAAAAGCGGTTCTCGTCCTCCGTGCTTGCTTTTTCTCAGAAAGAGCCGTGGTGTGCGTTTTCGCCGGAAAACGCGTTTTCGGCCGAAAACGTGTACGTTTGCACTTCCCCGCCACAGGGAAGCTGCTAGCCGGGAATTCTCTGCCTGGTTCTACCCGCTGCCCGGAACGCTACGCAGGGCAAAAGCGGTTCTCGTCCTCCGTGCTTGCTTTTTCTCAGAAAGAGCCGTGGTGTGCGTTTTCGGTGGAAAACGCGTTTTCGGCCGAAAACGTGTACGTTTGCACTTCCCCGCCACAGGGAAGCTGCTAGCCGGGAATTCTCTGCCTGGTTCTACCCGCTGCCCGGAACGCTACGCAGGGCAAAAGCGGTTCTCGTCCTCCGTGCTTGCTTTTTCTCAGAAAGAGCCGTGGTGTGCGTTTTCGCCGGAAAACGCGTTTTCGGCCGAAAACGTGTACGTTTGCACTTCCCCGCCACAGGGAAGCTGCTAGCCGGGAATTCTCTGCCTGGTTCTACCCGCTGCCCGGAACGCTACGCAGGGCAAAAGCGGTTCTCGTCCTCCGTGCTTGCTTTTTCTCAGAAAGAGCCGTGGTGTGCGTTTTAAAACGCGTTTTCGGCCGAAAACGTGTACGTTTGCACTTCCCCGCCACAGGGAAGCTGCTAGCCGGGAATTCTCTGCCTGGTTCTACCCGCTGCCCGGAACGCTACGCAGGGCAAAAGCGGTTCTCGTCCTCCGTGCTTGCTTTTTCTCAGAAAGAGCCGTGGTGTGCGTTTTCGCCGGAAAACGCGTTTTCGGCCGAAAACGTGTACGTTTGCACTTCCCCGCCACAGGGAAGCTGCTAGCCGGGAATTCTCTGCCTGGTTCTACCCGCTGCCCGGAACGCTACGCAGGGCAAAAGCGGTTCTCGTCCTCCGTGCTTGCTTTTTCTCAGAAAGAGCCGTGGTGTGCGTTTTCGCCGGAAAACGCGTTTTCGGCCGAAAACGTGTACGTTTGCACTTCCCCGCCACAGGGAAGCTGCTAGCCGGGAATTCTCTGCCTGGTTCTACCCGCTGCCCGGAACGCTACGCAGGGCAAAAGCGGTTCTCGTCCTCCGTGCTTGCTTTTTCTCAGAAAGAGCCGTGGTGTGCGTTTTCGCCGGAAAACGCGTTTTCGGCCGAAAACGTGTACGTTTGCACTTCCCCGCCACAGGGAAGCTGCTAGCCGGGAATTCTCTGCCTGGTTCTACCCGCTGCCCGGAACGCTACGCAGGGCAAAAGCGGTTCTCGTCCTCCGTGCTTGCTTTTTCTCAGAAAGAGCCGTGGTGTGCGTTTTCGCCGGAAAACGCGTTTTCGGCCGAAAACGTGTACGTTTGCACTTCCCCGCCACAGGGAAGCTGCTAGCCGGGAATTCTCTGCCTGGTTCTACCCGCTGCCCGGAACGCTACGCAGGGCAAAAGCGGTTCTCGTCCTCCGTGCTTGCTTTTTCTCAGAAAGAGCCGTGGTGTGCGTTTTCGCCGGAAAACGCGTTTTCGGCCGAAAACGTGTACGTTTGCACTTCCCCGCCACAGGGAAGCTGCTAGCCGGGAATTCTCTGCCTGGTTCTACCCGCTGCCCGGAACGCTACGCAGGGCAAAAGCGGTTCTCGTCCTCCGTGCTTGCTTTTTCTCAGAAAGAGCCGTGGTGTGCGTTTTCGCCGGAAAACGCGTTTTCGGCCGAAAACGTGTACGTTTGCACTTCCCCGCCACAGGGAAGCTGCTAGCCGGGAATTCTCTGCCTGGTTCTACCCGCTGCCCGGAACGCTACGCAGGGCAAAAGCGGTTCTCGTCCTCCGTGCTTGCTTTTTCTCAGAAAGAGCCGTGGTGTGCGTTTTCGCCGGAAAACGCGTTTTCGGCCGAAAACGTGTACGTTTGCACTTCCCCGCCACAGGGAAGCTGCTAGCCGGGAATTCTCTGCCTGGTTCTACCCGCTGCCCGGAACGCTACGCAGGGCAAAAGCGGTTCTCGTCCTCCGTGCTTGCTTTTTCTCAGAAAGAGCCGTGGTGTGCCTTTTCGCCGTAAAACGCGTTTTCGGCCGAAAACGTGTACGTTTGCACTTCCCCGCCACAGGGAAGCTGCTAGCCGGGAATTCTCTGCCTGGTTCTACCCGCTGCGCGGAACGCTACGCAGGGCAAAAGCGGTTCTCGTCCTCCGTGCTTGCTTTTTCTCAGAAAGAGCCGTGGTGTGCGTTTTCGCCGGAAAACGCGTTTTCGGCCGAAAACGTGTACGTTTGCACTTCCCCGCCACAGGGAAGCTGCTAGCCGGGAATTCTCTGCCTGGTTCTACCCGCTGCCCGGAACGCTACGCAGGGCAAAAGCGGTTCTCGTCCTCCGTGCTTGCTTTTTCTCAGAAAGAGCCGTGGTGTGCGTTTTCGCCGGAAAACGCGTTTTCGGCCGAAAACGTGTACGTTTGCACTTCCCCGCCACAGGGAAGCTGCTAGCCGGGAATTCTCTGCCTGGTTCTACCCGCTGCCCGGAACGCTACGCAGGGCAAAAGCGGTTCTCGTCCTCCGTGCTTGCTTTTTCTCAGAAAGAGCCGTGGTGTGCGTTTTCGCCGGAAAACGCGTTTTCGGCCGAAAACGTGTACGTTTGCACTTCCCCGCCACAGGGAAGCTGCTAGCCGGGAATTCTCTGCCTGGTTCTACCCGCTGCCCGGAACGCTACGCAGGGCAAAAGCGGTTCTCGTCCTCCGTGCTTGCTTTTTCTCAGAAAGAGCCGTGGTGTGCGTTTTCGCCGGAAAACGCGTTTTCGGCCGAAAACGTGTACGTTTGCACTTCCCCGCCACAGGGAAGCTGCTAGCCGGGAATTCTCTGCCTGGTTCTACCCGCTGCCCGGAACGCTACGCAGGGCAAAAGCGGTTCTCGTCCTCCGTGCTTGCTTTTTCTCAGAAAGAGCCGTGGTGTGCGTTTTCGCCGGAAAACGCGTTTTCGGCCGAAAACGTGTACGTTTGCACTTCCCCGCCACAGGGAAGCTGCTAGCCGGGAATTCTCTGCCTGGTTCTACCCGCTGCCCGGAACGCTACGCAGGGCAAAAGCGGTTCTCGTCCTCCGTGCTTGCTTTTTCTCAGAAAGAGCCGTGGTGTGCCTTTTCGCCGTAAAACGCGTTTTCGGCCGAAAACGTGTACGTTTGCACTTCCCCGCCACAGGGAAGCTGCTAGCCGGGAATTCTCTGCCTGGTTCTACCCGCTGCGCGGAACGCTACGCAGGGCAAAAGCGGTTCTCGTCCTCCGTGCTTGCTTTTTCTCAGAAAGAGCCGTGGTGTGCGTTTTCGCCGGAAAACGCGTTTTCGGCCGAAAACGTGTACGTTTGCACTTCCCCGCCACAGGGAAGCTGCTAGCCGGGAATTCTCTGCCTGGTTCTACCCGCTGCCCGGAACGCTACGCAGGGCAAAAGCGGTTCTCGTCCTCCGTGCTTGCTTTTTCTCAGAAAGAGCCGTGGTGTGCCTTTTCGCCGTAAAACGCGTTTTCGGCCGAAAACGTGTACGTTTGCACTTCCCCGCCACAGGGAAGCTGCTAGCCGGGAATTCTCTGCCTGGTTCTACCCGCTGCGCGGAACGCTACGCAGGGCAAAAGCGGTTCTCGTCCTCCGTGCTTGCTTTTTCTCAGAAAGAGCCGTGGTGTGCCTTTTCGCCGGAAAACGCGTTTTCGGCCGAAAACGTGTACGTTTGCACTTCCCCGCCACAGGGAAGCTGCTAGCCGGGAATTCTCTGCCTGGTTCTACCCGCTGCCCGGAACGCTACGCAGGGCAAAAGCGGTTCTCGTCCTCCGTGCTTGCTTTTTCTCAGAAAGAGCCGTGGTGTGCCTTTTCGCCGGAAAACGCGTTTTCGGCCGAAAACGTGTACGTTTGCACTTCCCCGCCACAGGGAAGCTGCTAGCCGGGAATTCTCTGCCTGGTTCTACCCGCTGCCCGGAACGCTACGCAGGGCAAAAGCGGTTCTCGTCCTCCGTGCTTGCTTTTTCTCAGAAAGAGCCGTGGTGTGCGTTTTCGCTGGAAAACGCGTTTTCGGCCGAAAACGTGTACGTTTGCACTTCCCCGCCACAGGGAAGCTGCTAGCCGGGAATTCTCTGCCTGGTTCTACCCGCTGCCCGGAACGCTACGCAGGGCAAAAGCGGTTCTCGTCCTCCGTGCTTGCTTTTTCTCAGAAAGAGCCGTGGTGTGCGTTTTCGCCGGAAAACGCGTTTTCGGCCGAAAACGTGTACGTTTGCACTTCCCCGCCACAGGGAAGCTGCTAGCCGGGAATTCTCTGCCTGGTTCTACCCGCTGCCCGGAACGCTACGCAGGGCAAAAGCGGTTCTCGTCCTCCGTGCTTGCTTTTTCTCAGAAAGAGCCGTGGTGTGCGTTTTCGCCGGAAAACGCGTTTTCGGCCGGAAACGTGTACGTTTGCACTTCCCCGCCACAGGGAAGCTGCTAGCCGGGAATTCTCTGCCTGGTTCTACCCGCTGCCCGGAACGCTACGCAGGGCAAAAGCGGTTCTCGTCCTCCGTGCTTGCTTTTTCTCAGAAAGAGCCGTGGTGTGCCTTTTCGCCGGAAAACGCGTTTTCGGCCGAAAACGTGTACGTTTGCACTTCCCCGCCACAGGGAAGCTGCTAGCCGGGAATTCTCTGCCTGGTTCTACCCGCTGCCCGGAACGCTACGCAGGGCAAAAGCGGTTCTCGTCCTCCGTGCTTGCTTTTTCTCAGAAAGAGCCGTGGTGTGCGTTTTCGCCGGAAAACGCGTTTTCGGCCGAAAACGTGTACGTTTGCACTTCCTCGCCACAGGGAAGCTGCTAGCCGGGAATTCTCTGCCTGGTTCTACCCGCTGCCCGGAACGCTACGCAGGGCAAAAGCGGTTCTCGTCCTCCGTGCTTGCTTTTTCTCAGAAAGAGCCGTGGTGTGCGTTTTCGCCGGAAAACGCGTTTTCGGCCGAAAACGTGTACGTTTGCACTTCCCCGCCACAGGGAAGCTGCTAGCCGGGAATTCTCTGCCTGGTTCTACCCGCTGCCCGGAACGCTACGCAGGGCAAAAGCGGTTCTCGTCCTCCGTGCTTGCTTTTTCTCAGAAAGAGCCGTGGTGTGCGTTTTCGCCGGAAAACGCGTTTTCGGCCGAAAACGTGTACGTTTGCACTTCCCCGCCACAGGGAAGCTGCTAGCCGGGAATTCTCTGCCTGGTTCTACCCGCTGCCCGGAACGCTACGCAGGGCAAAAGCGGTTCTCGTCCTCCGTGCTTGCTTTTTCTCAGAAAGAGCCGTGGTGTGCGTTTTCGCCGGAAAACGCGTTTTCGGCCGAAAACGTGTACGTTTGCACTTCCCCGCCACAGGGAAGCTGCTAGCCGGGAATTCTCTGCCTGGTTCTACCCGCTGCCCGGAACGCTACGCAGGGCAAAAGCGGTTCTCGTCCTCCGTGCTTGCTTTTTCTCAGAAAGAGCCGTGGTGTGCGTTTTCGCCGGAAAACGCGTTTTCGGCCGAAAACGTGTACGTTTGCACTTCCCCGCCACAGGGAAGCTGCTAGCCGGGAATTCTCTGCCTGGTTCTACCCGCTGCGCGGAACGCTACGCAGGGCAAAAGCGGTTCTCGTCCTCCGTGCTTGCTTTTTCTCAGAAAGAGCCGTGGTGTGCGTTTTCGCCGGAAAACGCGTTTTCGGCCGAAAACGTGTACGTTTGCACTTCCCCGCCACAGGGAAGCTGCTAGCCGGGAATTCTCTGCCTGGTTCTACCCGCTGCGCGGAACGCTACGCAGGGCAAAAGCGGTTCTCGTCCTCCGTGCTTGCTTTTTCTCAGAAAGAGCCGTGGTGTGCGTTTTCGCCGGAAAACGCGTTTTTGGCCGAAAACGTGTACGTTTGCACTTCCCCGCCACAGGGAAGCTGCTAGCCGGGAATTCTCTGCCTGGTTCTACCCGCTGCCCGGAACGCTACGCAGGGCAAAAGCGGTTCTCGTCCTCCGTGCTTGCTTTTTCTCAGAAAGAGCCGTGGTGTGCGTTTTCGCCGGAAAACGCGTTTTCGGCCGAAAACGTGTACGTTTGCACTTCCCCGCCACAGGGAAGCTGAAGCTGCTAGCCGGGAATTCTCTGCCTGGTTCTACCCGCTGCCCGGAACGCTACGCAGGGCAAAAGCGGTTCTCGTCCTCCGTGCTTGCTTTTTCTCAGAAAGAGCCGTGGTGTGCGTTTTCGCCGGAAAACGCGTTTTCGGCCGAAAACGTGTACGTTTGCACTTCCCCGCCACAGGGAAGCTGCTAGCCGGGAATTCTCTGCCTGGTTCTACCCGCTGCCCGGAACGCTACGCAGGGCAAAAGCGGTTCTCGTCCTCCGTGCTTGCTTTTTCTCAGAAAGAGCCGTGGTGTGCGTTTTCGCCGGAAAACGCGTTTTCGGCCGAAAACGTGTACGTTTGCACTTCCCCGCCACAGGGAAGCTGCTAGCCGGGAATTCTCTGCCTGGTTCTACCCGCTGCCCGGAACGCTACGCAGGGCAAAAGCGGTTCTCGTCCTCCGTGCTTGCTTTTTCTCAGAAAGAGCCGTGGTGTGCGTTTTCGCCGGAAAACGCGTTTTCGGCCGAAAACGTGTACGTTTGCACTTCCCCGCCACAGGGAAGCTGCTAGCCGGGAATTCTCTGCCTGGTTCTACCCGCTGCCCGGAACGCTACGCAGGGCAAAAGCGGTTCTCGTCCTCCGTGCTTGCTTTTTCTCAGAAAGAGCCGTGGTGTGCGTTTTCGCCGGAAAACGCGTTTTCGGCCGAAAACGTGTACGTTTGCACTTCCCCGCCACAGGGAAGCTGCTAGCCGGGAATTCTCTGCCTGGTTCTACCCGCTGCCCGGAACGCTACGCAGGGCAAAAGCGGTTCTCGTCCTCCGTGCTTGCTTTTTCTCAGAAAGAGCCGTGGTGTGCGTTTTCGCCGGAAAACGCGTTTTCGGCCGAAAACGTGTACGTTTGCACTTCCCCGCCACAGGGAAGCTGCTAGCCGGGAATTCTCTGCCTGGTTCTACCCGCTGCCCGGAACGCTACGCAGGGCAAAAGCGGTTCTCGTCCTCCGTGCTTGCTTTTTCTCAGAAAGAGCCGTGGTGTGCGTTTTCGCCGGAAAACGCGTTTTCGGCCGAAAACGTGTACGTTTGCACTTCCCCGCCACAGGGAAGCTGCTAGCCGGGAATTCTCTGCCTGGTTCTACCCGCTGCCCGGAACGCTACGCAGGGCAAAAGCGGTTCTCGTCCTCCGTGCTTGCTTTTTCTCAGAAAGAGCCGTGGTGTGCGTTTTCGCCGGAAAACGCGTTTTCGGCCGAAAACGTGTACGTTTGCACTTCCCCGCCACAGGGAAGCTGCTAGCCGGGAATTCTCTGCCTGGTTCTACCCGCTGCCCGGAACGCTACGCAGGGCAAAAGCGGTTCTCGTCCTCCGTGCTTGCTTTTTCTCAGAAAGAGCCGTGGTGTGCGTTTTCGCCGGAAAACGCGTTTTCGGCCGAAAACGTGTACGTTTGCACTTCCCCGCCACAGGGAAGCTGCTAGCCGGGAATTCTCTGCCTGGTTCTACCCGCTGCCCGGAACGCTACGCAGGGCAAAAGCGGTTCTCGTCCTCCGTGCTTGCTTTTTCTCAGAAAGAGCCGTGGTGTGCGTTTTCGCCGGAAAACGCGTTTTCGGCCGAAAACGTGTACGTTTGCACTTCCCCGCCACAGGGAAGCTGCTAGCCGGGAATTCTCTGCCTGGTTCTACCCGCTGCCCGGAACGCTACGCAGGGCAAAAGCGGTTCTCGTCCTCCGTGCTTGCTTTTTCTCAGAAAGAGCCGTGGTGTGCGTTTTCGCCGGAAAACGCGTTTTCGGCCGAAAACGTGTACGTTTGCACTTCCCCGCCACAGGGAAGCTGCTAGCCGGGAATTCTCTGCCTGGTTCTACCCGCTGCCCGGAACGCTACGCAGGGCAAAAGCGGTTCTCGTCCTCCGTGCTTGCTTTTTCTCAGAAAGAGCCGTGGTGTGCGTTTTCGCCGGAAAACGCGTTTTCGGCCGAAAACGTGTACGTTTGCACTTCCCCGCCACAGGGAAGCTGCTAGCCGGGAATTCTCTGCCTGGTTCTACCCGCTGCCCGGAACGCTACGCAGGGCAAAAGCGGTTCTCGTCCTCCGTGCTTGCTTTTTCTCAGAAAGAGCCGTGGTGTGCGTTTTCGCCGGAAAACGCGTTTTCGGCCGAAAACGTGTACGTTTGCACTTCCCCGCCACAGGGAAGCTGCTAGCCGGGAATTCTCTGCCTGGTTCTACCCGCTGCCCGGAACGCTACGCAGGGCAAAAGCGGTTCTCGTCCTCCGTGCTTGCTTTTTCTCAGAAAGAGCCGTGGTGTGCGTTTTCGCCGGAAAACGCGTTTTCGGCCGAAAACGTGTACGTTTGCACTTCCCCGCCACAGGGAAGCTGCTAGCCGGGAATTCTCTGCCTGGTTCTACCCGCTGCCCGGAACGCTACGCAGGGCAAAAGCGGTTCTCGTCCTCCGTGCTTGCTTTTTCTCAGAAAGAGCCGTGGTGTGCGTTTTCGCCGGAAAACGCGTTTTCGGCCGAAAACGTGTACGTTTGCACTTCCCCGCCACAGGGAAGCTGCTAGCCGGGAATTCTCTGCCTGGTTCTACCCGCTGCCCGGAACGCTACGCAGGGCAAAAGCGGTTCTCGTCCTCCGTGCTTGCTTTTTCTCAGAAAGAGCCGTGGTGTGCGTTTTCGCCGGAAAACGCGTTTTCGGCCGAAAACGTGTACGTTTGCACTTCCCCGCCACAGGGAAGCTGCTAGCCGGGAATTCTCTGCCTGGTTCTACCCGCTGCCCGGAACGCTACGCAGGGCAAAAGCGGTTCTCGTCCTCCGTGCTTGCTTTTTCTCAGAAAGAGCCGTGGTGTGCGTTTTCGCCGGAAAACGCGTTTTCGGCCGAAAACGTGTACGTTTGCACTTCCCCGCCACAGGGAAGCTGCTAGCCGGGAATTCTCTGCCTGGTTCTACCCGCTGCCCGGAACGCTACGCAGGGCAAAAGCGGTTCTCGTCCTCCGTGCTTGCTTTTTCTCAGAAAGAGCCGTGGTGTGCGTTTTCGCCGGAAAACGCGTTTTCGGCCGAAAACGTGTACGTTTGCACTTCCCCGCCACAGGGAAGCTGCTAGCCGGGAATTCTCTGCCTGGTTCTACCCGCTGCCCGGAACGCTACGCAGGGCAAAAGCGGTTCTCGTCCTCCGTGCTTGCTTTTTCTCAGAAAGAGCCGTGGTGTGCGTTTTCGCCGGAAAACGCGTTTTCGGCCGAAAACGTGTACGTTTGCACTTCCCCGCCACAGGGAAGCTGCTAGCCGGGAATTCTCTGCCTGGTTCTACCCGCTGCCCGGAACGCTACGCAGGGCAAAAGCGGTTCTCGTCCTCCGTGCTTGCTTTTTCTCAGAAAGAGCCGTGGTGTGCGTTTTCGCCGGAAAACGCGTTTTCGGCCGAAAACGTGTACGTTTGCACTTCCCCGCCACAGGGAAGCTGCTAGCCGGGAATTCTCTGCCTGGTTCTACCCGCTGCCCGGAACGCTACGCAGGGCAAAAGCGGTTCTCGTCCTCCGTGCTTGCTTTTTCTCAGAAAGAGCCGTGGTGTGCGTTTTCGCCGGAAAACGCGTTTTCGGCCGAAAACGTGTACGTTTGCACTTCCCCGCCACAGGGAAGCTGCTAGCCGGGAATTCTCTGCCTGGTTCTACCCGCTGCCCGGAACGCTACGCAGGGCAAAAGCGGTTCTCGTCCTCCGTGCTTGCTTTTTCTCAGAAAGAGCCGTGGTGTGCGTTTTCGCCGGAAAACGCGTTTTCGGCCGAAAACGTGTACGTTTGCACTTCCCCGCCACAGGGAAGCTGCTAGCCGGGAATTCTCTGCCTGGTTCTACCCGCTGCCCGGAACGCTACGCAGGGCAAAAGCGGTTCTCGTCCTCCGTGCTTGCTTTTTCTCAGAAAGAGCCGTGGTGTGCGTTTTCGCCGGAAAACGCGTTTTCGGCCGAAAACGTGTACGTTTGCACTTCCCCGCCACAGGGAAGCTGCTAGCCGGGAATTCTCTGCCTGGTTCTACCCGCTGCCCGGAACGCTACGCAGGGCAAAAGCGGTTCTCGTCCTCCGTGCTTGCTTTTTCTCAGAAAGAGCCGTGGTGTGCGTTTTCGCCGGAAAACGCGTTTTCGGCCGAAAACGTGTACGTTTGCACTTCCCCGCCACAGGGAAGCTGCTAGCCGGGAATTCTCTGCCTGGTTCTACCCGCTGCCCGGAACGCTACGCAGGGCAAAAGCGGTTCTCGTCCTCCGTGCTTGCTTTTTCTCAGAAAGAGCCGTGGTGTGCGTTTTCGCCGGAAAACGCGTTTTCGGCCGAAAACGTGTACGTTTGCACTTCCCCGCCACAGGGAAGCTGCTAGCCGGGAATTCTCTGCCTGGTTCTACCCGCTGCCCGGAACGCTACGCAGGGCAAAAGCGGTTCTCGTCCTCCGTGCTTGCTTTTTCTCAGAAAGAGCCGTGGTGTGCGTTTTCGCCGGAAAACGCGTTTTCGGCCGAAAACGTGTACGTTTGCACTTCCCCGCCACAGGGAAGCTGCTAGCCGGGAATTCTCTGCCTGGTTCTACCCGCTGCCCGGAACGCTACGCAGGGCAAAAGCGGTTCTCGTCCTCCGTGCTTGCTTTTTCTCAGAAAGAGCCGTGGTGTGCGTTTTCGCCGGAAAACGCGTTTTCGGCCGAAAACGTGTACGTTTGCACTTCCCCGCCACAGGGAAGCTGCTAGCCGGGAATTCTCTGCCTGGTTCTACCCGCTGCCCGGAACGCTACGCAGGGCAAAAGCGGTTCTCGTCCTCCGTGCTTGCTTTTTCTCAGAAAGAGCCGTGGTGTGCGTTTTCGCCGGAAAACGCGTTTTCGGCCGAAAACGTGTACGTTTGCACTTCCCCGCCACAGGGAAGCTGCTAGCCGGGAATTCTCTGCCTGGTTCTACCCGCTGCCCGGAACGCTACGCAGGGCAAAAGCGGTTCTCGTCCTCCGTGCTTGCTTTTTCTCAGAAAGAGCCGTGGTGTGCGTTTTCGCCGGAAAACGCGTTTTCGGCCGAAAACGTGTACGTTTGCACTTCCCCGCCACAGGGAAGCTGCTAGCCGGGAATTCTCTGCCTGGTTCTACCCGCTGCCCGGAACGCTACGCAGGGCAAAAGCGGTTCTCGTCCTCCGTGCTTGCTTTTTCTCAGAAAGAGCCGTGGTGTGCGTTTTCGCCGGAAAACGCGTTTTCGGCCGAAAACGTGTACGTTTGCACTTCCCCGCCACAGGGAAGCTGCTAGCCGGGAATTCTCTGCCTGGTTCTACCCGCTGCCCGGAACGCTACGCAGGGCAAAAGCGGTTCTCGTCCTCCGTGCTTGCTTTTTCTCAGAAAGAGCCGTGGTGTGCGTTTTCGCCGGAAAACGCGTTTTCGGCCGAAAACGTGTACGTTTGCACTTCCCCGCCACAGGGAAGCTGCTAGCCGGGAATTCTCTGCCTGGTTCTACCCGCTGCCCGGAACGCTACGCAGGGCAAAAGCGGTTCTCGTCCTCCGTGCTTGCTTTTTCTCAGAAAGAGCCGTGGTGTGCGTTTTCGCCGGAAAACGCGTTTTCGGCCGAAAACGTGTACGTTTGCACTTCCCCGCCACAGGGAAGCTGCTAGCCGGGAATTCTCTGCCTGGTTCTACCCGCTGCCCGGAACGCTACGCAGGGCAAAAGCGGTTCTCGTCCTCCGTGCTTGCTTTTTCTCAGAAAGAGCCGTGGTGTGCGTTTTCGCCGGAAAACGCGTTTTCGGCCGAAAACGTGTACGTTTGCACTTCCCCGCCACAGGGAAGCTGCTAGCCGGGAATTCTCTGCCTGGTTCTACCCGCTGCCCGGAACGCTACGCAGGGCAAAAGCGGTTCTCGTCCTCCGTGCTTGCTTTTTCTCAGAAAGAGCCGTGGTGTGCGTTTTCGCCGGAAAACGCGTTTTCGGCCGAAAACGTGTACGTTTGCACTTCCCCGCCACAGGGAAGCTGCTAGCCGGGAATTCTCTGCCTGGTTCTACCCGCTGCCCGGAACGCTACGCAGGGCAAAAGCGGTTCTCGTCCTCCGTGCTTGCTTTTTCTCAGAAAGAGCCGTGGTGTGCGTTTTCGCCGGAAAACGCGTTTTCGGCCGAAAACGTGTACGTTTGCACTTCCCCGCCACAGGGAAGCTGCTAGCCGGGAATTCTCTGCCTGGTTCTACCCGCTGCCCGGAACGCTACGCAGGGCAAAAGCGGTTCTCGTCCTCCGTGCTTGCTTTTTCTCAGAAAGAGCCGTGGTGTGCGTTTTCGCCGGAAAACGCGTTTTCGGCCGAAAACGTGTACGTTTGCACTTCCCCGCCACAGGGAAGCTGCTAGCCGGGAATTCTCTGCCTGGTTCTACCCGCTGCCCGGAACGCTACGCAGGGCAAAAGCGGTTCTCGTCCTCCGTGCTTGCTTTTTCTCAGAAAGAGCCGTGGTGTGCGTTTTCGCCGGAAAACGCGTTTTCGGCCGAAAACGTGTACGTTTGCACTTCCCCGCCACAGGGAAGCTGCTAGCCGGGAATTCTCTGCCTGGTTCTACCCGCTGCCCGGAACGCTACGCAGGGCAAAAGCGGTTCTCGTCCTCCGTGCTTGCTTTTTCTCAGAAAGAGCCGTGGTGTGCGTTTTCGCCGGAAAACGCGTTTTCGGCCGAAAACGTGTACGTTTGCACTTCCCCGCCACAGGGAAGCTGCTAGCCGGGAATTCTCTGCCTGGTTCTACCCGCTGCCCGGAACGCTACGCAGGGCAAAAGCGGTTCTCGTCCTCCGTGCTTGCTTTTTCTCAGAAAGAGCCGTGGTGTGCGTTTTCGCCGGAAAACGCGTTTTCGGCCGAAAACGTGTACGTTTGCACTTCCCCGCCACAGGGAAGCTGCTAGCCGGGAATTCTCTGCCTGGTTCTACCCGCTGCCCGGAACGCTACGCAGGGCAAAAGCGGTTCTCGTCCTCCGTGCTTGCTTTTTCTCAGAAAGAGCCGTGGTGTGCGTTTTCGCCGGAAAACGCGTTTTCGGCCGAAAACGTGTACGTTTGCACTTCCCCGCCACAGGGAAGCTGCTAGCCGGGAATTCTCTGCCTGGTTCTACCCGCTGCCCGGAACGCTACGCAGGGCAAAAGCGGTTCTCGTCCTCCGTGCTTGCTTTTTCTCAGAAAGAGCCGTGGTGTGCGTTTTCGCCGGAAAACGCGTTTTCGGCCGAAAACGTGTACGTTTGCACTTCCCCGCCACAGGGAAGCTGCTAGCCGGGAATTCTCTGCCTGGTTCTACCCGCTGCCCGGAACGCTACGCAGGGCAAAAGCGGTTCTCGTCCTCCGTGCTTGCTTTTTCTCAGAAAGAGCCGTGGTGTGCGTTTTCGCCGGAAAACGCGTTTTCGGCCGAAAACGTGTACGTTTGCACTTCCCCGCCACAGGGAAGCTGCTAGCCGGGAATTCTCTGCCTGGTTCGCTGCCCGGAACGCTACGCAGGGCAAAAGCGGTTCTCGTCCTCCGTGCTTGCTTTTTCTCAGAAAGAGCCGTGGTGTGCGTTTTCGCCGGAAAACGCGTTTTCGGCCGAAAACGTGTACGTTTGCACTTCCCCGCCACAGGGAAGCTGCTAGCCGGGAATTCTCTGCCTGGTTCTACCCGCTGCCCGGAACGCTACGCAGGGCAAAAGCGGTTCTCGTCCTCCGTGCTTGCTTTTTCTCAGAAAGAGCCGTGGTGTGCGTTTTCGCCGGAAAACGCGTTTTCGGCCGAAAACGTGTACGTTTGCACTTCCCCGCCACAGGGAAGCTGCTAGCCGGGAATTCTCTGCCTGGTTCTACCCGCTGCCCGGAACGCTACGCAGGGCAAAAGCGGTTCTCGTCCTCCGTGCTTGCTTTTTCTCAGAAAGAGCCGTGGTGTGCGTTTTCGCCGGAAAACGCGTTTTCGGCCGAAAACGTGTACGTTTGCACTTCCCCGCCACAGGGAAGCTGCTAGCCGGGAATTCTCTGCCTGGTTCTACCCGCTGCCCGGAACGCTACGCAGGGCAAAAGCGGTTCTCGTCCTCCGTGCTTGCTTTTTCTCAGAAAGAGCCGTGGTGTGCGTTTTCGCCGGAAAACGCGTTTTCGGCCGAAAACGTGTACGTTTGCACTTCCCCGCCACAGGGAAGCTGCTAGCCGGGAATTCTCTGCCTGGTTCTACCCGCTGCCCGGAACGCTACGCAGGGCAAAAGCGGTTCTCGTCCTCCGTGCTTGCTTTTTCTCAGAAAGAGCCGTGGTGTGCGTTTTCGCCGGAAAACGCGTTTTCGGCCGAAAACGTGTACGTTTGCACTTCCCCGCCACAGGGAAGCTGCTAGCCGGGAATTCTCTGCCTGGTTCTACCCGCTGCCCGGAACGCTACGCAGGGCAAAAGCGGTTCTCGTCCTCCGTGCTTGCTTTTTCTCAGAAAGAGCCGTGGTGTGCGTTTTCGCCGGAAAACGCGTTTTCGGCCGAAAACGTGTACGTTTGCACTTCCCCGCCACAGGGAAGCTGCTAGCCGGGAATTCTCTGCCTGGTTCTACCCGCTGCCCGGAACGCTACGCAGGGCAAAAGCGGTTCTCGTCCTCCGTGCTTGCTTTTTCTCAGAAAGAGCCGTGGTGTGCGTTTTCGCCGGAAAACGCGTTTTCGGCCGAAAACGTGTACGTTTGCACTTCCCCGCCACAGGGAAGCTGCTAGCCGGGAATTCTCTGCCTGGTTCTACCCGCTGCCCGGAACGCTACGCAGGGCAAAAGCGGTTCTCGTCCTCCGTGCTTGCTTTTTCTCAGAAAGAGCCGTGGTGTGCGTTTTCGCCGGAAAACGCGTTTTCGGCCGAAAACGTGTACGTTTGCACTTCCCCGCCACAGGGAAGCTGCTAGCCGGGAATTCTCTGCCTGGTTCTACCCGCTGCCCGGAACGCTACGCAGGGCAAAAGCGGTTCTCGTCCTCCGTGCATGCTTTTTCTCAGAAAGAGCCGTGGTGTGCGTTTTCGCTGGAAAACGCGTTTTCGGCCGAAAACGTGTACGTTTGCACTTCCCCGCCACAGGGAAGCTGCTAGCCGGGAATTCTCTGCCTGGTTCTACCCGCTGCCCGGAACGCTACGCAGGGCAAAAGCGGTTCTCGTCCTCCGTGCTTGCTTTTTCTCAGAAAGAGCCGTGGTGTGCGTTTTCGCCGGAAAACGCGTTTTCGGCCGAAAACGTGTACGTTTGCACTTCCCCGCCACAGGGAAGCTGCTAGCCGGGAATTCTCTGCCTGGTTCTACCCGCTGCCCGGAACGCTACGCAGGGCAAAAGCGGTTCTCGTCCTCCGTGCTTGCTTTTTCTCAGAAAGAGCCGTGGTGTGCGTTTTCGCAGGAAAACGCGTTTTCGGCCGAAAACGTGTACGTTTGCACTTCCCCGCCACAGGGAAGCTGCTAGCCAGGAATTCTCTGCCTGGTTCTACCCGCTGCCCGGAACGCTACGCAGGGCAAAAGCGGTTCTCGTCCTCCGTGCTTGCTTTTTCTCAGAAAGAGCCGTGGTGTGCGTTTTCGCCGGAAAACGCGTTTTCGGCCGAAAACGTGTACGTTTGCACTTCCCCGCCACAGGGAAGCTGCTAGCCGGGAATTCTCTGCCTGGTTCTACCCGCTGCCCGGAACGCTACGCAGGGCAAAAGCGGTTCTCGTCCTCCGTGCTTGCTTTTTCTCAGAAAGAGCCGTGGTGTGCGTTTTCGCCGGAAAACGCGTTTTCGGCCGAAAACGTGTACGTTTGCACTTCCCCGCCACAGGGAAGCTGCTAGCCGGGAATTCTCTGCCTGGTTCTACCCGCTGCCCGGAACGCTACGCAGGGCAAAAGCGGTTCTCGTCCTCCGTGCTTGCTTTTTCTCAGAAAGAGCCGTGGTGTGCGTTTTCGCCGGAAAACGCGTTTTCGGCCGAAAACGTGTACGTTTGCACTTCCCCGCCACAGGGAAGCTGCTAGCCGGGAATTCTCTGCCTGGTTCTACCCGCTGCCCGGAACGCTACGCAGGGCAAAAGCGGTTCTCGTCCTCCGTGCTTGCTTTTTCTCAGAAAGAGCCGTGGTGTGCGTTTTCGCCGGAAAACGCGTTTTCGGCCGAAAACGTGTACGTTTGCACTTCCCCGCCACAGGGAAGCTGCTAGCCGGGAATTCTCTGCCTGGTTCTACCCGCTGCCCGGAACGCTACGCAGGGCAAAAGCGGTTCTCGTCCTCCGTGCTTGCTTTTTCTCAGAAAGAGCCGTGGTGTGCGTTTTCGCCGGAAAACGCGTTTTCGGCCGAAAACGTGTACGTTTGCACTTCCCCGCCACAGGGAAGCTGCTAGCCGGGAATTCTCTGCCTGGTTCTACCCGCTGCCCGGAACGCTACGCAGGGCAAAAGCGGTTCTCGTCCTCCGTGCTTGCTTTTTCTCAGAAAGAGCCGTGGTGTGCGTTTTCGCCGGAAAACGCGTTTTCGGCCGAAAACGTGTACGTTTGCACTTCCCCGCCACAGGGAAGCTGCTAGCCGGGAATTCTCTGCCTGGTTCTACCCGCTGCCCGGAACGCTACGCAGGGCAAAAGCGGTTCTCGTCCTCCGTGCTTGCTTTTTCTCAGAAAGAGCCGTGGTGTGCGTTTTCGCCGGAAAACGCGTTTTCGGCCGAAAACGTGTACGTTTGCACTTCCCCGCCACAGGGAAGCTGCTAGCCGGGAATTCTCTGCCTGGTTCTACCCGCTGCCCGGAACGCTACGCAGGGCAAAAGCGGTTCTCGTCCTCCGTGCTTGCTTTTTCTCAGAAAGAGCCGTGGTGTGCGTTTTCGCCGGAAAACGCGTTTTCGGCCGAAAACGTGTACGTTTGCACTTCCCCGCCACAGGGAAGCTGCTAGCCGGGAATTCTCTGCCTGGTTCTACCCGCTGCCCGGAACGCTACGCAGGGCAAAAGCGGTTCTCGTCCTCCGTGCTTGCTTTTTCTCAGAAAGAGCCGTGGTGTGCGTTTTCGCCGGAAAACGCGTTTTCGGCCGAAAACGTGTACGTTTGCACTTCCCCGCCACAGGGAAGCTGCTAGCCGGGAATTCTCTGCCTGGTTCTACCCGCTGCCCGGAACGCTACGCAGGGCAAAAGCGGTTCTCGTCCTCCGTGCTTGCTTTTTCTCAGAAAGAGCCGTGGTGTGCGTTTTCGCCGGAAAACGCGTTTTCGGCCGAAAACGTGTACGTTTGCACTTCCCCGCCACAGGGAAGCTGCTAGCCGGGAATTCTCTGCCTGGTTCTACCCGCTGCCCGGAACGCTACGCAGGGCAAAAGCGGTTCTCGTCCTCCGTGCTTGCTTTTTCTCAGAAAGAGCCGTGGTGTGCGTTTTCGCCGGAAAACGCGTTTTCGGCCGAAAACGTGTACGTTTGCACTTCCCCGCCACAGGGAAGCTGCTAGCCGGGAATTCT
This sequence comes from Athene noctua, assembly GCF_965140245.1. Classification (NCBI taxonomy): domain Eukaryota; kingdom Metazoa; phylum Chordata; class Aves; order Strigiformes; family Strigidae; genus Athene; species Athene noctua. Next base: position 18,510 of record NW_027437662.1, read on the forward strand.
CTGCCTGGTTCTACCCGCTGCCCGGAACGCTACGCAGGGCAAAAGCGGTTCTCGTCCTCCGTGCTTGCTTTTTCTCAGAAAGAGCCGTGGTGTGCGTTTTCGCCGGAAAACGCGTTTTCGGCCGAAAACGTGTACGTTTGCACTTCCCCGCCACAGGGAAGCTGCTAGCCGGGAATTCTCTGCCTGGTTCTACCCGCTGCCCGGAACGCTACGCAGGGCAAAAGCGGTTCTCGTCCTCCGTGCTTGCTTTTTCTCAGAAAGAGCCGTGGTGTGCGTTTTCGCCGGAAAACGCGTTTTCGGCCGAAAACGTGTACGTTTGCACTTCCCCGCCACAGGGAAGCTGCTAGCCGGGAATTCTCTGCCTGGTTCTACCCGCTGCCCGGAACGCTACGCAGGGCAAAAGCGGTTCTCGTCCTCCGTGCTTGCTTTTTCTCAGAAAGAGCCGTGGTGTGCGTTTTCGCCGGAAAACGCGTTTTCGGCCGAAAACGTGTACGTTTGCACTTCCCCGCCACAGGGAAGCTGCTAGCCGGGAATTCTCTGCCTGGTTCTACCCGCTGCCCGGAACGCTACGCAGGGCAAAAGCGGTTCTCGTCCTCCGTGCTTGCTTTTTCTCAGAAAGAGCCGTGGTGTGCGTTTTCGCCGGAAAACGCGTTTTCGGCCGAAAACGTGTACGTTTGCACTTCCCCGCCACAGGGAAGCTGCTAGCCGGGAATTCTCTGCCTGGTTCTACCCGCTGCCCGGAACGCTACGCAGGGCAAAAGCGGTTCTCGTCCTCCGTGCTTGCTTTTTCTCAGAAAGAGCCGTGGTGTGCGTTTTCGCCGGAAAACGCGTTTTCGGCCGAAAACGTGTACGTTTGCACTTCCCCGCCACAGGGAAGCTGCTAGCCGGGAATTCTCTGCCTGGTTCTACCCGCTGCCCGGAACGCTACGCAGGGCAAAAGCGGTTCTCGTCCTCCGTGCTTGCTTTTTCTCAGAAAGAGCCGTGGTGTGCGTTTTCGCCGGAAAACGCGTTTTCGGCCGAAAACGTGTACGTTTGCACTTCCCCGCCACAGGGAAGCTGCTAGCCGGGAATTCTCTGCCTGGTTCTACCCGCTGCCCGGAACGCTACGCAGGGCAAAAGCGGTTCTCGTCCTCCGTGCTTGCTTTTTCTCAGAAAGAGCCGTGGTGTGCGTTTTCGCCGGAAAACGCGTTTTCGGCCGAAAACGTGTACGTTTGCACTTCCCCGCCACAGGGAAGCTGCTAGCCGGGAATTCTCTGCCTGGTTCTACCCGCTGCCCGGAACGCTACGCAGGGCAAAAGCGGTTCTCGTCCTCCGTGCTTGCTTTTTCTCAGAAAGAGCCGTGGTGTGCGTTTTCGCCGGAAAACGCGTTTTCGGCCGAAAACGTGTACGTTTGCACTTCCCCGCCACAGGGAAGCTGCTAGCCGGGAATTCTCTGCCTGGTTCTACCCGCTGCCCGGAACGCTACGCAGGGCAAAAGCGGTTCTCGTCCTCCGTGCTTGCTTTTTCTCAGAAAGAGCCGTGGTGTGCGTTTTCGCCGGAAAACGCGTTTTCGGCCGAAAACGTGTACGTTTGCACTTCCCCGCCACAGGGAAGCTGCTAGCCGGGAATTCTCTGCCTGGTTCTACCCGCTGCCCGGAACGCTACGCAGGGCAAAAGCGGTTCTCGTCCTCCGTGCTTGCTTTTTCTCAGAAAGAGCCGTGGTGTGCGTTTTCGCCGGAAAACGCGTTTTCGGCCGAAAACGTGTACGTTTGCACTTCCCCGCCACAGGGAAGCTGCTAGCCGGGAATTCTCTGCCTGGTTCTACCCGCTGCCCGGAACGCTACGCAGGGCAAAAGCGGTTCTCGTCCTCCGTGCTTGCTTTTTCTCAGAAAGAGCCGTGGTGTGCGTTTTCGCCGGAAAACGCGTTTTCGGCCGAAAACGTGTACGTTTGCACTTCCCCGCCACAGGGAAGCTGCTAGCCGGGAATTCTCTGCCTGGTTCTACCCGCTGCCCGGAACGCTACGCAGGGCAAAAGCGGTTCTCGTCCTCCGTGCTTGCTTTTTCTCAGAAAGAGCCGTGGTGTGCGTTTTCGCCGGAAAACGCGTTTTCGGCCGAAAACGTGTACGTTTGCACTTCCCCGCCACAGGGAAGCTGCTAGCCGGGAATTCTCTGCCTGGTTCTACCCGCTGCCCGGAACGCTACGCAGGGCAAAAGCGGTTCTCGTCCTCCGTGCTTGCTTTTTCTCAGAAAGAGCCGTGGTGTGCGTTTTCGCCGGAAAACGCGTTTTCGGCCGAAAACGTGTACGTTTGCACTTCCCCGCCACAGGGAAGCTGCTAGCCGGGAATTCTCTGCCTGGTTCTACCCGCTGCCCGGAACGCTACGCAGGGCAAAAGCGGTTCTCGTCCTCCGTGCTTGCTTTTTCTCAGAAAGAGCCGTGGTGTGCGTTTTCGCCGGAAAACGCGTTTTCGGCCGAAAACGTGTACGTTTGCACTTCCCCGCCACAGGGAAGCTGCTAGCCGGGAATTCTCTGCCTGGTTCTACCCGCTGCCCGGAACGCTACGCAGGGCAAAAGCGGTTCTCGTCCTCCGTGCTTGCTTTTTCTCAGAAAGAGCCGTGGTGTGCGTTTTCGCCGGAAAACGCGTTTTCGGCCGAAAACGTGTACGTTTGCACTTCCCCGCCACAGGGAAGCTGCTAGCCGGGAATTCTCTGCCTGGTTCTACCCGCTGCCCGGAACGCTACGCAGGGCAAAAGCGGTTCTCGTCCTCCGTGCTTGCTTTTTCTCAGAAAGAGCCGTGGTGTGCGTTTTCGCCGGAAAACGCGTTTTCGGCCGAAAACGTGTACGTTTGCACTTCCCCGCCACAGGGAAGCTGCTAGCCGGGAATTCTCTGCCTGGTTCTACCCGCTGCCCGGAACGCTACGCAGGGCAAAAGCGGTTCTCGTCCTCCGTGCTTGCTTTTTCTCAGAAAGAGCCGTGGTGTGCGTTTTCGCCGGAAAACGCGTTTTCGGCCGAAAACGTGTACGTTTGCACTTCCCCGCCACAGGGAAGCTGCTAGCCGGGAATTCTCTGCCTGGTTCTACCCGCTGCCCGGAACGCTACGCAGGGCAAAAGCGGTTCTCGTCCTCCGTGCTTGCTTTTTCTCAGAAAGAGCCGTGGTGTGCGTTTTCGCCGGAAAACGCGTTTTCGGCCGAAAACGTGTACGTTTGCACTTCCCCGCCACAGGGAAGCTGCTAGCCGGGAATTCTCTGCCTGGTTCTACCCGCTGCCCGGAACGCTACGCAGGGCAAAAGCGGTTCTCGTCCTCCGTGCTTGCTTTTTCTCAGAAAGAGCCGTGGTGTGCGTTTTCGCCGGAAAACGCGTTTTCGGCCGAAAACGTGTACGTTTGCACTTCCCCGCCACAGGGAAGCTGCTAGCCGGGAATTCTCTGCCTGGTTCTACCCGCTGCCCGGAACGCTACGCAGGGCAAAAGCGGTTCTCGTCCTCCGTGCTTGCTTTTTCTCAGAAAGAGCCGTGGTGTGCGTTTTCGCCGGAAAACGCGTTTTCGGCCGAAAACGTGTACGTTTGCACTTCCCCGCCACAGGGAAGCTGCTAGCCGGGAATTCTCTGCCTGGTTCTACCCGCTGCCCGGAACGCTACGCAGGGCAAAAGCGGTTCTCGTCCTCCGTGCTTGCTTTTTCTCAGAAAGAGCCGTGGTGTGCGTTTTCGCCGGAAAACGCGTTTTCGGCCGAAAACGTGTACGTTTGCACTTCCCCGCCACAGGGAAGCTGCTAGCCGGGAATTCTCTGCCTGGTTCTACCCGCTGCCCGGAACGCTACGCAGGGCAAAAGCGGTTCTCGTCCTCCGTGCTTGCTTTTTCTCAGAAAGAGCCGTGGTGTGCGTTTTCGCCGGAAAACGCGTTTTCGGCCGAAAACGTGTACGTTTGCACTTCCCCGCCACAGGGAAGCTGCTAGCCGGGAATTCTCTGCCTGGTTCTACCCGCTGCCCGGAACGCTACGCAGGGCAAAAGCGGTTCTCGTCCTCCGTGCTTGCTTTTTCTCAGAAAGAGCCGTGGTGTGCGTTTTCGCCGGAAAACGCGTTTTCGGCCGAAAACGTGTACGTTTGCACTTCCCCGCCACAGGGAAGCTGCTAGCCGGGAATTCTCTGCCTGGTTCTACCCGCTGCCCGGAACGCTACGCAGGGCAAAAGCGGTTCTCGTCCTCCGTGCTTGCTTTTTCTCAGAAAGAGCCGTGGTGTGCGTTTTCGCCGGAAAACGCGTTTTCGGCCGAAAACGTGTACGTTTGCACTTCCCCGCCACAGGGAAGCTGCTAGCCGGGAATTCTCTGCCTGGTTCTACCCGCTGCCCGGAACGCTACGCAGGGCAAAAGCGGTTCTCGTCCTCCGTGCTTGCTTTTTCTCAGAAAGAGCCGTGGTGTGCGTTTTCGCCGGAAAACGCGTTTTCGGCCGAAAACGTGTACGTTTGCACTTCCCCGCCACAGGGAAGCTGCTAGCCGGGAATTCTCTGCCTGGTTCTACCCGCTGCCCGGAACGCTACGCAGGGCAAAAGCGGTTCTCGTCCTCCGTGCTTGCTTTTTCTCAGAAAGAGCCGTGGTGTGCGTTTTCGCCGGAAAACGCGTTTTCGGCCGAAAACGTGTACGTTTGCACTTCCCCGCCACAGGGAAGCTGCTAGCCGGGAATTCTCTGCCTGGTTCTACCCGCTGCCCGGAACGCTACGCAGGGCAAAAGCGGTTCTCGTCCTCCGTGCTTGCTTTTTCTCAGAAAGAGCCGTGGTGTGCGTTTTCGCCGGAAAACGCGTTTTCGGCCGAAAACGTGTACGTTTGCACTTCCCCGCCACAGGGAAGCTGCTAGCCGGGAATTCTCTGCCTGGTTCTACCCGCTGCCCGGAACGCTACGCAGGGCAAAAGCGGTTCTCGTCCTCCGTGCTTGCTTTTTCTCAGAAAGAGCCGTGGTGTGCGTTTTCGCCGGAAAACGCGTTTTCGGCCGAAAACGTGTACGTTTGCACTTCCCCGCCACAGGGAAGCTGCTAGCCGGGAATTCTCTGCCTGGTTCTACCCGCTGCCCGGAACGCTACGCAGGGCAAAAGCGGTTCTCGTCCTCCGTGCTTGCTTTTTCTCAGAAAGAGCCGTGGTGTGCGTTTTCGCCGGAAAACGCGTTTTCGGCCGAAAACGTGTACGTTTGCACTTCCCCGCCACAGGGAAGCTGCTAGCCGGGAATTCTCTGCCTGGTTCTACCCGCTGCCCGGAACGCTACGCAGGGCAAAAGCGGTTCTCGTCCTCCGTGCTTGCTTTTTCTCAGAAAGAGCCGTGGTGTGCGTTTTCGCCGGAAAACGCGTTTTCGGCCGAAAACGTGTACGTTTGCACTTCCCCGCCACAGGGAAGCTGCTAGCCGGGAATTCTCTGCCTGGTTCTACCCGCTGCCCGGAACGCTACGCAGGGCAAAAGCGGTTCTCGTCCTCCGTGCTTGCTTTTTCTCAGAAAGAGCCGTGGTGTGCGTTTTCGCCGGAAAACGCGTTTTCGGCCGAAAACGTGTACGTTTGCACTTCCCCGCCACAGGGAAGCTGCTAGCCGGGAATTCTCTGCCTGGTTCTACCCGCTGCCCGGAACGCTACGCAGGGCAAAAGCGGTTCTCGTCCTCCGTGCTTGCTTTTTCTCAGAAAGAGCCGTGGTGTGCGTTTTCGCCGGAAAACGCGTTTTCGGCCGAAAACGTGTACGTTTGCACTTCCCCGCCACAGGGAAGCTGCTAGCCGGGAATTCTCTGCCTGGTTCTACCCGCTGCCCGGAACGCTACGCAGGGCAAAAGCGGTTCTCGTCCTCCGTGCTTGCTTTTTCTCAGAAAGAGCCGTGGTGTGCGTTTTCGCCGGAAAACGCGTTTTCGGCCGAAAACGTGTACGTTTGCACTTCCCCGCCACAGGGAAGCTGCTAGCCGGGAATTCTCTGCCTGGTTCTACCCGCTGCCCGGAACGCTACGCAGGGCAAAAGCGGTTCTCGTCCTCCGTGCTTGCTTTTTCTCAGAAAGAGCCGTGGTGTGCGTTTTCGCCGGAAAACGCGTTTTCGGCCGAAAACGTGTACGTTTGCACTTCCCCGCCACAGGGAAGCTGCTAGCCGGGAATTCTCTGCCTGGTTCTACCCGCTGCCCGGAACGCTACGCAGGGCAAAAGCGGTTCTCGTCCTCCGTGCTTGCTTTTTCTCAGAAAGAGCCGTGGTGTGCGTTTTCGCCGGAAAACGCGTTTTCGGCCGAAAACGTGTACGTTTGCACTTCCCCGCCACAGGGAAGCTGCTAGCCGGGAATTCTCTGCCTGGTTCTACCCGCTGCCCGGAACGCTACGCAGGGCAAAAGCGGTTCTCGTCCTCCGTGCTTGCTTTTTCTCAGAAAGAGCCGTGGTGTGCGTTTTCGCCGGAAAACGCGTTTTCGGCCGAAAACGTGTACGTTTGCACTTCCCCGCCACAGGGAAGCTGCTAGCCGGGAATTCTCTGCCTGGTTCTACCCGCTGCCCGGAACGCTACGCAGGGCAAAAGCGGTTCTCGTCCTCCGTGCTTGCTTTTTCTCAGAAAGAGCCGTGGTGTGCGTTTTCGCCGGAAAACGCGTTTTCGGCCGAAAACGTGTACGTTTGCACTTCCCCGCCACAGGGAAGCTGCTAGCCGGGAATTCTCTGCCTGGTTCTACCCGCTGCCCGGAACGCTACGCAGGGCAAAAGCGGTTCTCGTCCTCCGTGCTTGCTTTTTCTCAGAAAGAGCCGTGGTGTGCGTTTTCGCCGGAAAACGCGTTTTCGGCCGAAAACGTGTACGTTTGCACTTCCCCGCCACAGGGAAGCTGCTAGCCGGGAATTCTCTGCCTGGTTCTACCCGCTGCCCGGAACGCTACGCAGGGCAAAAGCGGTTCTCGTCCTCCGTGCTTGCTTTTTCTCAGAAAGAGCCGTGGTGTGCGTTTTCGCCGGAAAACGCGTTTTCGGCCGAAAACGTGTACGTTTGCACTTCCCCGCCACAGGGAAGCTGCTAGCCGGGAATTCTCTGCCTGGTTCTACCCGCTGCCCGGAACGCTACGCAGGGCAAAAGCGGTTCTCGTCCTCCGTGCTTGCTTTTTCTCAGAAAGAGCCGTGGTGTGCGTTTTCGCCGGAAAACGCGTTTTCGGCCGAAAACGTGTACGTTTGCACTTCCCCGCCACAGGGAAGCTGCTAGCCGGGAATTCTCTGCCTGGTTCTACCCGCTGCCCGGAACGCTACGCAGGGCAAAAGCGGTTCTCGTCCTCCGTGCTTGCTTTTTCTCAGAAAGAGCCGTGGTGTGCGTTTTCGCCGGAAAACGCGTTTTCGGCCGAAAACGTGTACGTTTGCACTTCCCCGCCACAGGGAAGCTGCTAGCCGGGAATTCTCTGCCTGGTTCTACCCGCTGCCCGGAACGCTACGCAGGGCAAAAGCGGTTCTCGTCCTCCGTGCTTGCTTTTTCTCAGAAAGAGCCGTGGTGTGCGTTTTCGCCGGAAAACGCGTTTTCGGCCGAAAACGTGTACGTTTGCACTTCCCCGCCACAGGGAAGCTGCTAGCCGGGAATTCTCTGCCTGGTTCTACCCGCTGCCCGGAACGCTACGCAGGGCAAAAGCGGTTCTCGTCCTCCGTGCTTGCTTTTTCTCAGAAAGAGCCGTGGTGTGCGTTTTCGCCGGAAAACGCGTTTTCGGCCGAAAACGTGTACGTTTGCACTTCCCCGCCACAGGGAAGCTGCTAGCCGGGAATTCTCTGCCTGGTTCTACCCGCTGCCCGGAACGCTACGCAGGGCAAAAGCGGTTCTCGTCCTCCGTGCTTGCTTTTTCTCAGAAAGAGCCGTGGTGTGCGTTTTCGCCGGAAAACGCGTTTTCGGCCGAAAACGTGTACGTTTGCACTTCCCCGCCACAGGGAAGCTGCTAGCCGGGAATTCTCTGCCTGGTTCTACCCGCTGCCCGGAACGCTACGCAGGGCAAAAGCGGTTCTCGTCCTCCGTGCTTGCTTTTTCTCAGAAAGAGCCGTGGTGTGCGTTTTCGCCGGAAAACGCGTTTTCGGCCGAAAACGTGTACGTTTGCACTTCCCCGCCACAGGGAAGCTGCTAGCCGGGAATTCTCTGCCTGGTTCTACCCGCTGCCCGGAACGCTACGCAGGGCAAAAGCGGTTCTCGTCCTCCGTGCTTGCTTTTTCTCAGAAAGAGCCGTGGTGTGCGTTTTCGCCGGAAAACGCGTTTTTGGCCGAAAACGTGTACGTTTGCACTTCCCCGCCACAGGGAAGCTGCTAGCCGGGAATTCTCTGCCTGGTTCTACCCGCTGCCCGGAACGCTACGCAGGGCAAAAGCGGTTCTCGTCCTCCGTGCTTGCTTTTTCTCAGAAAGAGCCGTGGTGTGCGTTTTCGCCGGAAAACGCGTTTTCGGCCGAAAACGTGTACGTTTGCACTTCCCCGCCACAGGGAAGCTGCTAGCCGGGAATTCTCTGCCTGGTTCTACCCGCTGCCCGGAACGCTACGCAGGGCAAAAGCGGTTCTCGTCCTCCGTGCTTGCTTTTTCTCAGAAAGAGCCGTGGTGTGCGTTTTCGCCGGAAAACGCGTTTTCGGCCGAAACGTGTACGTTTGCACTTCCCCGCCACAGGGAAGCTGCTAGCCGGGAATTCTCTGCCTGGTTCTACCCGCTGCCCGGAACGCTACGCAGGGCAAAAGCGGTTCTCGTCCTCCGTGCTTGCTTTTTCTCAGAAAGAGCCGTGGTGTGCGTTTTCGCCGGAAAACGCGTTTTCGGCCGAAAACGTGTACGTTTGCACTTCCCCGCCACAGGGAAGCTGCTAGCCGGGAATTCTCTGCCTGGTTCTACCCGCTGCCCGGAACGCTACGCAGGGCAAAAGCGGTTCTCGTCCTCCGTGCTTGCTTTTTCTCAGAAAGAGCCGTGCTGTGCGTTTTCGCCGGAAAACGCGTTTTCGGCCGAAAACGTGTACGTTTGCACTTCCCCGCCACAGGGAAGCTGCTAGCCGGGAATTCTCTGCCTGGTTCTACCCGCTGCCCGGAACGCTACGCAGGGCAAAAGCGGTTCTCGTCCTCCGTGCTTGCTTTCTCTCAGAAAGAGCCGTGCTGTGCGTTTTCGCCGGAAAACGCGTTTTCGGCCGAAAACGTGTACGTTTGCACTTCCCCGCCACAGGGAAGCTGCTAGCCGGGAATTCTCTGCCTGGTTCTACCCGCTGCCCGGAACGCTACGCAGGGCAAAAGCGGTTCTCGTCCTCCGTGCTTGCTTTTTCTCAGAAAGAGCCGTGGTGTGCGTTTTCGCCGGAAAACGCGTTTTCGGCCGAAAACGTGTACGTTTGCACTTCCCCGCCACAGGGAAGCTGCTAGCCGGGAATTCTCTGCCTGGTTCTACCCGCTGCCCGGAACGCTACGCAGGGCAAAAGCGGTTCTCGTCCTCCGTGCTTGCTTTTTCTCAGAAAGAGCCGTGGTGTGCGTTTTCGCCGGAAAACGCGTTTTCGGCCGAAAACGTGTACGTTTGCACTTCCCCGCCACAGGGAAGCTGCTAGCCGGGAATTCTCTGCCTGGTTCTACCCGCTGCCCGGAACGCTACGCAGGGCAAAAGCGGTTCTCGTCCTCCGTGCTTGCTTTTTCTCAGAAAGAGCCGTGGTGTGCGTTTTCGCCGGAAAACGCGTTTTCGGCCGAAAACGTGTACGTTTGCACTTCCCCGCCACAGGGAAGCTGCTAGCCGGGAATTCTCTGCCTGGTTCTACCCGCTGCTCGGAACGCTACGCAGCGCAAAAGCGGTTCTCGTCCTCCGTGCTTGCTTTTTCTCAGAAAGAGCCGTGGTGTGCGATTTCGCCGGAAAACGCGTTTTCGCCCGAAAACGTGTACGTTTGCACTTCCCCGCCACAGGGAAGCTGCTAGCCGGGAATTCTCTGCCTGATTCTACCCGCTGCCCGGAACGCTACGCAGGGCAAAAGCGGTTCTCATCCTCCGTGCTTGCTTTTTCTCAGAAAGAGACGTGGTGTGCGATTTCGCCGGAAAACGCGTTTTCGGCCGAAAACGTGTACGTTTGCACTTCCCCGCCACAGGGAAGCTGCTAGCCGGGAATTCTCTGCCTGGTTCTACCCGCTGCCCGGAACGCTACGCAGGGCAAAAGCGGTTCTCGTCCTCCGTGCTTGCTTTTTCTCAGAAAGAGCCGTGGTGTGCGTTTTCGCCGGAAAACGCGTTTTCGGCCGAAAACGTGTACGTTTGCACTTCCCCGCCACAGGGAAGCTGCTAGCCGGGAATTCTCTGCCTGGTTCTACCCGCTGCCCGGAACGCTACGCAGGGCAAAAGCGGTTCTCGTCCTCCGTGCTTGCTTTTTCTCAGAAAGAGCCGTGGTGTGCGTTTTCGCCGGAAAACGCGTTTTCGGCCGAAAACGTGTACGTTTGCACTTCCCCGCCACAGGGAAGCTGCTAGCCGGGAATTCTCTGCCTGGTTCTACCCGCTGCCCGGAACGCTACGCAGGGCAAAAGCGGTTCTCGTCCTCCGTGCTTGCTTTTTCTCAGAAAGAGCCGTGGTGTGCGTTTTCGCCGGAAAACGCGTTTTCGGCCGAAAACGTGTACGTTTGCACTTCCCCGCCACAGGGAAGCTGCTAGCCGGGAATTCTCTGCCTGGTTCTACCCGCTGCCCGGAACGCTACGCAGGGCAAAAGCGGTTCTCGTCCTCCGTGCTTGCTTTTTCTCAGAAAGAGCCGTGGTGTGCGTTTTCGCCGGAAAACGCGTTTTCGGCCGAAAACGTGTACGTTTGCACTTCCCCGCCACAGGGAAGCTGCTAGCCGGGAATTCTCTGCCTGGTTCTACCCGCTGCCCGGAACGCTACGCAGGGCAAAAGCGGTTCTCGTCCTCCGTGCTTGCTTTTTCTCAGAAAGAGCCGTGGTGTGCGTTTTCGCCGGAAAACGCGTTTTCGGCCGAAAACGTGTACGTTTGCACTTCCCCGCCACAGGGAAGCTGCTAGCCGGGAATTCTCTGCCTGGTTCTACCCGCTGCCCGGAACGCTACGCAGGGCAAAAGCGGTTCTCGTCCTCCGTGCTTGCTTTTTCTCAGAAAGAGCCGTGGTGTGCGTTTTCGCCGGAAAACGCGTTTTCGGCCGAAAACGTGTACGTTTGCACTTCCCCGCCACAGGGAAGCTGCTAGCCGGGAATTCTCTGCCTGGTTCTACCCGCTGCCCGGAACGCTACGCAGGGCAAAAGCGGTTCTCGTCCTCCGTGCTTGCTTTTTCTCAGAAAGAGCCGTGGTGTGCGTTTTCGCCGGAAAACGCGTTTTCGGCCGAAAACGTGTACGTTTGCACTTCCCCGCCACAGGGAAGCTGCTAGCCGGGAATTCTCTGCCTGGTTCTACCCGCTGCCCGGAACGCTACGCAGGGCAAAAGCGGTTCTCGTCCTCCGTGCTTGCTTTTTCTCAGAAAGAGCCGTGGTGTGCGTTTTCGCCGGAAAACGCGTTTTCGGCCGGAAAACGTGTACGTTTGCACTTCCCCGCCACAGGGAAGCTGCTAGCCGGGAATTCTCTGCCTGGTTCTACCCGCTGCCCGGAACGCTACGCAGGGCAAAAGCGGTTCTCGTCCTCCGTGCTTGCTTTTTCTCAGAAAGAGCCGTGGTGTGCGTTTTCGCCGGAAAACGCGTTTTCGGCCGAAAACGTGTACGTTTGCACTTCCCCGCCACAGGGAAGCTGCTAGCCGGGAATTCTCTGCCTGGTTCTACCCGCTGCCCGGAACGCTACGCAGGGCAAAAGCGGTTCTCGTCCTCCGTGCTTGCTTTTTCTCAGAAAGAGCCGTGGTGTGCGTTTTCGCCGGAAAACGCGTTTTCGGCCGAAAACGTGTACGTTTGCACTTCCCCGCCACAGGGAAGCTGCTAGCCGGGAATTCTCTGCCTGGTTCTACCCGCTGCCCGGAACGCTACGCAGGGCAAAAGCGGTTCTCGTCCTCCGTGCTTGCTTTTTCTCAGAAAGAGCCGTGGTGTGCGTTTTCGCCGGAAAACGCGTTTTCGGCCGAAAACGTGTACGTTTGCACTTCCCCGCCACAGGGAAGCTGCTAGCCGGGAATTCTCTGCCTGGTTCTACCCGCTGCCCGGAACGCTACGCAGGGCAAAAGCGGTTCTCGTCCTCCGTGCTTGCTTTTTCTCAGAAAGAGCCGTGGTGTGCGTTTTCGCCGGAAAACGCGTTTTCGGCCGAAAACGTGTACGTTTGCACTTCCCCGCCACAGGGAAGCTGCTAGCCGGGAATTCTCTGCCTGGTTCTACCCGCTGCCCGGAACGCTACGCAGGGCAAAAGCGGTTCTCGTCCTCCGTGCTTGCTTTTTCTCAGAAAGAGCCGTGGTGTGCGTTTTCGCCGGAAAACGCGTTTTCGGCCGAAAACGTGTACGTTTGCACTTCCCCGCCACAGGGAAGCTGCTAGCCGGGAATTCTCTGCCTGGTTCTACCCGCTGCCCGGAACGCTACGCAGGGCAAAAGCGGTTCTCGTCCTCCGTGCTTGCTTTTTCTCAGAAAGAGCCGTGGTGTGCGTTTTCGCCGGAAAACGCGTTTTCGGCCGAAAACGTGTACGTTTGCACTTCCCCGCCACAGGGAAGCTGCTAGCCGGGAATTCTCTGCCTGGTTCTACCCGCTGCCCGGAACGCTACGCAGGGCAAAAGCGGTTCTCGTCCTCCGTGCTTGCTTTTTCTCAGAAAGAGCCGTGGTGTGCGTTTTCGCCGGAAAACGCGTTTTCGGCCGAAAACGTGTACGTTTGCACTTCCCCGCCACAGGGAAGCTGCTAGCCGGGAATTCTCTGCCTGGTTCTACCCGCTGCCCGGAACGCTACGCAGGGCAAAAGCGGTTCTCGTCCTCCGTGCTTGCTTTTTCTCAGAAAGAGCCGTGGTGTGCGTTTTCGCCGGAAAACGCGTTTTCGGCCGAAAACGTGTACGTTTGCACTTCCCCGCCACAGGGAAGCTGCTAGCCGGGAATTCTCTGCCTGGTTCTACCCGCTGCCCGGAACGCTACGCAGGGCAAAAGCGGTTCTCGTCCTCCGTGCTTGCTTTTTCTCAGAAAGAGCCGTGGTGTGCGTTTTCGCCGGAAAACGCGTTTTCGGCCGAAAACGTGTACGTTTGCACTTCCCCGCCACAGGGAAGCTGCTAGCCGGGAATTCTCTGCCTGGTTCTACCCGCTGCCCGGAACGCTACGCAGGGCAAAAGCGGTTCTCGTCCTCCGTGCTTGCTTTTTCTCAGAAAGAGCCGTGGTGTGCGTTTTCGCCGGAAAACGCGTTTTCGGCCGAAAACGTGTACGTTTGCACTTCCCCGCCACAGGGAAGCTGCTAGCCGGGAATTCTCTGCCTGGTTCTACCCGCTGCCCGGAACGCTACGCAGGGCAAAAGCGGTTCTCGTCCTCCGTGCTTGCTTTTTCTCAGAAAGAGCCGTGGTGTGCGTTTTCGCCGGAAAACGCGTTTTCGGCCGAAAACGTGTACGTTTGCACTTCCCCGCCACAGGGAAGCTGCTAGCCGGGAATTCTCTGCCTGGTTCTACCCGCTGCCCGGAACGCTACGCAGGGCAAAAGCGGTTCTCGTCCTCCGTGCTTGCTTTTTCTCAGAAAGAGCCGTGGTGTGCGTTTTCGCCGGAAAACGCGTTTTCGGCCGAAAACGTGTACGTTTGCACTTCCCCGCCACAGGGAAGCTGCTAGCCGGGAATTCTCTGCCTGGTTCTACCCGCTGCCCGGAACGCTACGCAGGGCAAAAGCGGTTCTCGTCCTCCGTGCTTGCTTTTTCTCAGAAAGAGCCGTGGTGTGCGTTTTCGCCGGAAAACGCGTTTTCGGCCGAAAACGTGTACGTTTGCACTTCCCCGCCACAGGGAAGCTGCTAGCCGGGAATTCTCTGCCTGGTTCTACCCGCTGCCCGGAACGCTACGCAGGGCAAAAGCGGTTCTCGTCCTCCGTGCTTGCTTTTTCTCAGAAAGAGCCGTGGTGTGCGTTTTCGCCGGAAAACGCGTTTTCGGCCGAAAACGTGTACGTTTGCACTTCCCCGCCACAGGGAAGCTGCTAGCCGGGAATTCTCTGCCTGGTTCTACCCGCTGCCCGGAACGCTACGCAGGGCAAAAGCGGTTCTCGTCCTCCGTGCTTGCTTTTTCTCAGAAAGAGCCGTGGTGTGCGTTTTCGCCGGAAAACGCGTTTTCGGCCGAAAACGTGTACGTTTGCACTTCCCCGCCACAGGGAAGCTGCTAGCCGGGAATTCTCTGCCTGGTTCTACCCGCTGCCCGGAACGCTACGCAGGGCAAAAGCGGTTCTCGTCCTCCGTGCTTGCTTTTTCTCAGAAAGAGCCGTGGTGTGCGTTTTCGCCGGAAAACGCGTTTTCGGCCGAAAACGTGTACGTTTGCACTTCCCCGCCACAGGGAAGCTGCTAGCCGGGAATTCTCTGCCTGGTTCTACCCGCTGCCCGGAACGCTACGCAGGGCAAAAGCGGTTCTCGTCCTCCGTGCTTGCTTTTTCTCAGAAAGAGCCGTGGTGTGCGTTTTCGCCGGAAAACGCGTTTTCGGCCGAAAACGTGTACGTTTGCACTTCCCCGCCACAGGGAAGCTGCTAGCCGGGAATTCTCTGCCTGGTTCTACCCGCTGCCCGGAACGCTACGCAGGGCAAAAGCGGTTCTCGTCCTCCGTGCTTGCTTTTTCTCAGAAAGAGCCGTGGTGTGCGTTTTCGCCGGAAAACGCGTTTTCGGCCGAAAACGTGTACGTTTGCACTTCCCCGCCACAGGGAAGCTGCTAGCCGGGAATTCTCTGCCTGGTTCTACCCGCTGCCCGGAACGCTACGCAGGGCAAAAGCGGTTCTCGTCCTCCGTGCTTGCTTTTTCTCAGAAAGAGCCGTGGTGTGCGTTTTCGCCGGAAAACGCGTTTTCGGCCGAAAACGTGTACGTTTGCACTTCCCCGCCACAGGGAAGCTGCTAGCCGGGAATTCTCTGCCTGGTTCTACCCGCTGCCCGGAACGCTACGCAGGGCAAAAGCGGTTCTCGTCCTCCGTGCTTGCTTTTTCTCAGAAAGAGCCGTGGTGTGCGTTTTCGCCGGAAAACGCGTTTTCGGCCGAAAACGTGTACGTTTGCACTTCCCCGCCACAGGGAAGCTGCTAGCCGGGAATTCTCTGCCTGGTTCTACCCGCTGCCCGGAACGCTACGCAGGGCAAAAGCGGTTCTCGTCCTCCGTGCTTGCTTTTTCTCAGAAAGAGCCGTGGTGTGCGTTTTCGCCGGAAAACGCGTTTTCGGCCGAAAACGTGTACGTTTGCACTTCCCCGCCACAGGGAAGCTGCTAGCCGGGAATTCTCTGCCTGGTTCTACCCGCTGCCCGGAACGCTACGCAGGGCAAAAGCGGTTCTCGTCCTCCGTGCTTGCTTTTTCTCAGAAAGAGCCGTGGTGTGCGTTTTCGCCGGAAAACGCGTTTTCGGCCGAAAACGTGTACGTTTGCACTTCCCCGCCACAGGGAAGCTGCTAGCCGGGAATTCTCTGCCTGGTTCTACCCGCTGCCCGGAACGCTACGCAGGGCAAAAGCGGTTCTCGTCCTCCGTGCTTGCTTTTTCTCAGAAAGAGCCGTGGTGTGCGTTTTCGCCGGAAAACGCGTTTTCGGCCGAAAACGTGTACGTTTGCACTTCCCCGCCACAGGGAAGCTGCTAGCCGGGAATTCTCTGCCTGGTTCTACCCGCTGCCCGGAACGCTACGCAGGGCAAAAGCGGTTCTCGTCCTCCGTGCTTGCTTTTTCTCAGAAAGAGCCGTGGTGTGCGTTTTCGCCGGAAAACGCGTTTTCGGCCGAAAACGTGTACGTTTGCACTTCCCCGCCACAGGGAAGCTGCTAGCCGGGAATTCTCTGCCTGGTTCTACCCGCTGCCCGGAACGCTACGCAGGGCAAAAGCGGTTCTCGTCCTCCGTGCTTGCTTTTTCTCAGAAAGAGCCGTGGTGTGCGTTTTCGCCGGAAAACGCGTTTTCGGCCGAAAACGTGTACGTTTGCACTTCCCCGCCACAGGGAAGCTGCTAGCCGGGAATTCTCTGCCTGGTTCTACCCGCTGCCCGGAACGCTACGCAGGGCAAAAGCGGTTCTCGTCCTCCGTGCTTGCTTTTTCTCAGAAAGAGCCGTGGTGTGCGTTTTCGCCGGAAAACGCGTTTTCGGCCGAAAACGTGTACGTTTGCACTTCCCCGCCACAGGGAAGCTGCTAGCCGGGAATTCTCTGCCTGGTTCTACCCGCTGCCCGGAACGCTACGCAGGGCAAAAGCGGTTCTCGTCCTCCGTGCTTGCTTTTTCTCAGAAAGAGCCGTGGTGTGCGTTTTCGCCGGAAAACGCGTTTTCGGCCGAAAACGTGTACGTTTGCACTTCCCCGCCACAGGGAAGCTGCTAGCCGGGAATTCTCTGCCTGGTTCTACCCGCTGCCCGGAACGCTACGCAGGGCAAAAGCGGTTCTCGTCCTCCGTGCTTGCTTTTTCTCAGAAAGAGCCGTGGTGTGCGTTTTCGCCGGAAAACGCGTTTTCGGCCGAAAACGTGTACGTTTGCACTTCCCCGCCACAGGGAAGCTGCTAGCCGGGAATTCTCTGCCTGGTTCTACCCGCTGCCCGGAACGCTACGCAGGGCAAAAGCGGTTCTCGTCCTCCGTGCTTGCTTTTTCTCAGAAAGAGCCGTGGTGTGCGTTTTCGCCGGAAAACGCGTTTTCGGCCGAAAACGTGTACGTTTGCACTTCCCCGCCACAGGGAAGCTGCTAGCCGGGAATTCTCTGCCTGGTTCTACCCGCTGCCCGGAACGCTACGCAGGGCAAAAGCGGTTCTCGTCCTCCGTGCTTGCTTTTTCTCAGAAAGAGCCGTGGTGTGCGTTTTCGCCGGAAAACGCGTTTTCGGCCGAAAACGTGTACGTTTGCACTTCCCCGCCACAGGGAAGCTGCTAGCCGGGAATTCTCTGCCTGGTTCTACCCGCTGCCCGGAACGCTACGCAGGGCAAAAGCGGTTCTCGTCCTCCGTGCTTGCTTTTTCTCAGAAAGAGCCGTGGTGTGCGTTTTCGCCGGAAAACGCGTTTTCGGCCGAAAACGTGTACGTTTGCACTTCCCCGCCACAGGGAAGCTGCTAGCCGGGAATTCTCTGCCTGGTTCTACCCGCTGCCCGGAACGCTACGCAGGGCAAAAGCGGTTCTCGTCCTCCGTGCTTGCTTTTTCTCAGAAAGAGCCGTGGTGTGCGTTTTCGCCGGAAAACGCGTTTTCGGCCGAAAACGTGTACGTTTGCACTTCCCCGCCACAGGGAAGCTGCTAGCCGGGAATTCTCTGCCTGGTTCTACCCGCTGCCCGGAACGCTACGCAGGGCAAAAGCGGTTCTCGTCCTCCGTGCTTGCTTTTTCTCAGAAAGAGCCGTGGTGTGCGTTTTCGCCGGAAAACGCGTTTTCGGCCGAAAACGTGTACGTTTGCACTTCCCCGCCACAGGGAAGCTGCTAGCCGGGAATTCTCTGCCTGGTTCTACCCGCTGCCCGGAACGCTACGCAGGGCAAAAGCGGTTCTCGTCCTCCGTGCTTGCTTTTTCTCAGAAAGAGCCGTGGTGTGCGTTTTCGCCGGAAAACGCGTTTTCGGCCGAAAACGTGTACGTTTGCACTTCCCCGCCACAGGGAAGCTGCTAGCCGGGAATTCTCTGCCTGGTTCTACCCGCTGCCCGGAACGCTACGCAGGGCAAAAGCGGTTCTCGTCCTCCGTGCTTGCTTTTTCTCAGAAAGAGCCGTGGTGTGCGTTTTCGCCGGAAAACGCGTTTTCGGCCGAAAACGTGTACGTTTGCACTTCCCCGCCACAGGGAAGCTGCTAGCCGGGAATTCTCTGCCTGGTTCTACCCGCTGCCCGGAACGCTACGCAGGGCAAAAGCGGTTCTCGTCCTCCGTGCTTGCTTTTTCTCAGAAAGAGCCGTGGTGTGCGTTTTCGCCGGAAAACGCGTTTTCGGCCGAAAACGTGTACGTTTGCACTTCCCCGCCACAGGGAAGCTGCTAGCCGGGAATTCTCTGCCTGGTTCTACCCGCTGCCCGGAACGCTACGCAGGGCAAAAGCGGTTCTCGTCCTCCGTGCTTGCTTTTTCTCAGAAAGAGCCGTGGTGTGCGTTTTCGCCGGAAAACGCGTTTTCGGCCGAAAACGTGTACGTTTGCACTTCCCCGCCACAGGGAAGCTGCTAGCCGGGAATTCTCTGCCTGGTTCTACCCGCTGCCCGGAACGCTACGCAGGGCAAAAGCGGTTCTCGTCCTCCGTGCTTGCTTTTTCTCAGAAAGAGCCGTGGTGTGCGTTTTCGCCGGAAAACGCGTTTTCGGCCGAAAACGTGTACGTTTGCACTTCCCCGCCACAGGGAAGCTGCTAGCCGGGAATTCTCTGCCTGGTTCTACCCGCTGCCCGGAACGCTACGCAGGGCAAAAGCGGTTCTCGTCCTCCGTGCTTGCTTTTTCTCAGAAAGAGCCGTGGTGTGCGTTTTCGCCGGAAAACGCGTTTTCGGCCGAAAACGTGTACGTTTGCACTTCCCCGCCACAGGGAAGCTGCTAGCCGGGAATTCTCTGCCTGGTTCTACCCGCTGCCCGGAACGCTACGCAGGGCAAAAGCGGTTCTCGTCCTCCGTGCTTGCTTTTTCTCAGAAAGAGCCGTGGTGTGCGTTTTCGCCGGAAAACGCGTTTTCGGCCGAAAACGTGTACGTTTGCACTTCCCCGCCACAGGGAAGCTGCTAGCCGGGAATTCTCTGCCTGGTTCTACCCGCTGCCCGGAACGCTACGCAGGGCAAAAGCGGTTCTCGTCCTCCGTGCTTG
This sequence comes from Athene noctua, assembly GCF_965140245.1. Classification (NCBI taxonomy): domain Eukaryota; kingdom Metazoa; phylum Chordata; class Aves; order Strigiformes; family Strigidae; genus Athene; species Athene noctua. The sequence continues at coordinate 37,193 of NW_027437662.1, forward strand.
CTTTTTCTCAGAAAGAGCCGTGGTGTGCGTTTTCGCCGGAAAACGCGTTTTCGGCCGAAAACGTGTACGTTTGCACTTCCCCGCCACAGGGAAGCTGCTAGCCGGGAATTCTCTGCCTGGTTCTACCCGCTGCCCGGAACGCTACGCAGGGCAAAAGCGGTTCTCGTCCTCCGTGCTTGCTTTTTCTCAGAAAGAGCCGTGGTGTGCGTTTTCGCCGGAAAACGCGTTTTCGGCCGAAAACGTGTACGTTTGCACTTCCCCGCCACAGGGAAGCTGCTAGCCGGGAATTCTCTGCCTGGTTCTACCCGCTGCCCGGAACGCTACGCAGGGCAAAAGCGGTTCTCGTCCTCCGTGCTTGCTTTTTCTCAGAAAGAGCCGTGGTGTGCGTTTTCGCCGGAAAACGCGTTTTCGGCCGAAAACGTGTACGTTTGCACTTCCCCGCCACAGGGAAGCTGCTAGCCGGGAATTCTCTGCCTGGTTCTACCCGCTGCCCGGAACGCTACGCAGGGCAAAAGCGGTTCTCGTCCTCCGTGCTTGCTTTTTCTCAGAAAGAGCCGTGGTGTGCGTTTTCGCCGGAAAACGCGTTTTCGGCCGAAAACGTGTACGTTTGCACTTCCCCGCCACAGGGAAGCTGCTAGCCGGGAATTCTCTGCCTGGTTCTACCCGCTGCCCGGAACGCTACGCAGGGCAAAAGCGGTTCTCGTCCTCCGTGCTTGCTTTTTCTCAGAAAGAGCCGTGGTGTGCGTTTTCGCCGGAAAACGCGTTTTCGGCCGAAAACGTGTACGTTTGCACTTCCCCGCCACAGGGAAGCTGCTAGCCGGGAATTCTCTGCCTGGTTCTACCCGCTGCCCGGAACGCTACGCAGGGCAAAAGCGGTTCTCGTCCTCCGTGCTTGCTTTTTCTCAGAAAGAGCCGTGGTGTGCGTTTTCGCCGGAAAACGCGTTTTCGGCCGAAAACGTGTACGTTTGCACTTCCCCGCCACAGGGAAGCTGCTAGCCGGGAATTCTCTGCCTGGTTCTACCCGCTGCCCGGAACGCTACGCAGGGCAAAAGCGGTTCTCGTCCTCCGTGCTTGCTTTTTCTCAGAAAGAGCCGTGGTGTGCGTTTTCGCCGGAAAACGCGTTTTCGGCCGAAAACGTGTACGTTTGCACTTCCCCGCCACAGGGAAGCTGCTAGCCGGGAATTCTCTGCCTGGTTCTACCCGCTGCCCGGAACGCTACGCAGGGCAAAAGCGGTTCTCGTCCTCCGTGCTTGCTTTTTCTCAGAAAGAGCCGTGGTGTGCGTTTTCGCCGGAAAACGCGTTTTCGGCCGAAAACGTGTACGTTTGCACTTCCCCGCCACAGGGAAGCTGCTAGCCGGGAATTCTCTGCCTGGTTCTACCCGCTGCCCGGAACGCTACGCAGGGCAAAAGCGGTTCTCGTCCTCCGTGCTTGCTTTTTCTCAGAAAGAGCCGTGGTGTGCGTTTTCGCCGGAAAACGCGTTTTCGGCCGAAAACGTGTACGTTTGCACTTCCCCGCCACAGGGAAGCTGCTAGCCGGGAATTCTCTGCCTGGTTCTACCCGCTGCCCGGAACGCTACGCAGGGCAAAAGCGGTTCTCGTCCTCCGTGCTTGCTTTTTCTCAGAAAGAGCCGTGGTGTGCGTTTTCGCCGGAAAACGCGTTTTCGGCCGAAAACGTGTACGTTTGCACTTCCCCGCCACAGGGAAGCTGCTAGCCGGGAATTCTCTGCCTGGTTCTACCCGCTGCCCGGAACGCTACGCAGGGCAAAAGCGGTTCTCGTCCTCCGTGCTTGCTTTTTCTCAGAAAGAGCCGTGGTGTGCGTTTTCGCCGGAAAACGCGTTTTCGGCCGAAAACGTGTACGTTTGCACTTCCCCGCCACAGGGAAGCTGCTAGCCGGGAATTCTCTGCCTGGTTCTACCCGCTGCCCGGAACGCTACGCAGGGCAAAAGCGGTTCTCGTCCTCCGTGCTTGCTTTTTCTCAGAAAGAGCCGTGGTGTGCGTTTTCGCCGGAAAACGCGTTTTCGGCCGAAAACGTGTACGTTTGCACTTCCCCGCCACAGGGAAGCTGCTAGCCGGGAATTCTCTGCCTGGTTCTACCCGCTGCCCGGAACGCTACGCAGGGCAAAAGCGGTTCTCGTCCTCCGTGCTTGCTTTTTCTCAGAAAGAGCCGTGGTGTGCGTTTTCGCCGGAAAACGCGTTTTCGGCCGAAAACGTGTACGTTTGCACTTCCCCGCCACAGGGAAGCTGCTAGCCGGGAATTCTCTGCCTGGTTCTACCCGCTGCCCGGAACGCTACGCAGGGCAAAAGCGGTTCTCGTCCTCCGTGCTTGCTTTTTCTCAGAAAGAGCCGTGGTGTGCGTTTTCGCCGGAAAACGCGTTTTCGGCCGAAAACGTGTACGTTTGCACTTCCCCGCCACAGGGAAGCTGCTAGCCGGGAATTCTCTGCCTGGTTCTACCCGCTGCCCGGAACGCTACGCAGGGCAAAAGCGGTTCTCGTCCTCCGTGCTTGCTTTTTCTCAGAAAGAGCCGTGGTGTGCGTTTTCGCCGGAAAACGCGTTTTCGGCCGAAAACGTGTACGTTTGCACTTCCCCGCCACAGGGAAGCTGCTAGCCGGGAATTCTCTGCCTGGTTCTACCCGCTGCCCGGAACGCTACGCAGGGCAAAAGCGGTTCTCGTCCTCCGTGCTTGCTTTTTCTCAGAAAGAGCCGTGGTGTGCGTTTTCGCCGGAAAACGCGTTTTCGGCCGAAAACGTGTACGTTTGCACTTCCCCGCCACAGGGAAGCTGCTAGCCGGGAATTCTCTGCCTGGTTCTACCCGCTGCCCGGAACGCTACGCAGGGCAAAAGCGGTTCTCGTCCTCCGTGCTTGCTTTTTCTCAGAAAGAGCCGTGGTGTGCGTTTTCGCCGGAAAACGCGTTTTCGGCCGAAAACGTGTACGTTTGCACTTCCCCGCCACAGGGAAGCTGCTAGCCGGGAATTCTCTGCCTGGTTCTACCCGCTGCCCGGAACGCTACGCAGGGCAAAAGCGGTTCTCGTCCTCCGTGCTTGCTTTTTCTCAGAAAGAGCCGTGGTGTGCGTTTTCGCCGGAAAACGCGTTTTCGGCCGAAAACGTGTACGTTTGCACTTCCCCGCCACAGGGAAGCTGCTAGCCGGGAATTCTCTGCCTGGTTCTACCCGCTGCCCGGAACGCTACGCAGGGCAAAAGCGGTTCTCGTCCTCCGTGCTTGCTTTTTCTCAGAAAGAGCCGTGGTGTGCGTTTTCGCCGGAAAACGCGTTTTCGGCCGAAAACGTGTACGTTTGCACTTCCCCGCCACAGGGAAGCTGCTAGCCGGGAATTCTCTGCCTGGTTCTACCCGCTGCCCGGAACGCTACGCAGGGCAAAAGCGGTTCTCGTCCTCCGTGCTTGCTTTTTCTCAGAAAGAGCCGTGGTGTGCGAGTATTCGCCGGAAAACGCGTTTTCGGCCGAAAACGTGTACGTTTGCACTTCCCCGCCACAGGGAAGCTGCTAGCCGGGAATTCTCTGCCTGGTTCTACCCGCTGCCCGGAACGCTACGCAGGGCAAAAGCGGTTCTCGTCCTCCGTGCTTGCTTTTTCTCAGAAAGAGCCGTGGTGTGCGTTTTCGCCGGAAAACGCGTTTTCGGCCGAAAACGTGTACGTTTGCACTTCCCCGCCACAGGGAAGCTGCTAGCCGGGAATTCTCTGCCTGGTTCTACCCGCTGCCCGGAACGCTACGCAGGGCAAAAGCGGTTCTCGTCCTCCGTGCTTGCTTTTTCTCAGAAAGAGCCGTGGTGTGCGTTTTCGCCGGAAAACGCGTTTTCGGCCGAAAACGTGTACGTTTGCACTTCCCCGCCACAGGGAAGCTGCTAGCCGGGAATTCTCTGCCTGGTTCTACCCGCTGCCCGGAACGCTACGCAGGGCAAAAGCGGTTCTCGTCCTCCGTGCTTGCTTTTTCTCAGAAAGAGCCGTGGTGTGCGTTTTCGCCGGAAAACGCGTTTTCGGCCGAAAACGTGTACGTTTGCACTTCCCCGCCACAGGGAAGCTGCTAGCCGGGAATTCTCTGCCTGGTTCTACCCGCTGCCCGGAACGCTACGCAGGGCAAAAGCGGTTCTCGTCCTCCGTGCTTGCTTTTTCTCAGAAAGAGCCGTGGTGTGCGTTTTCGCCGGAAAACGCGTTTTCGGCCGAAAACGTGTACGTTTGCACTTCCCCGCCACAGGGAAGCTGCTAGCCGGGAATTCTCTGCCTGGTTCTACCCGCTGCCCGGAACGCTACGCAGGGCAAAAGCGGTTCTCGTCCTCCGTGCTTGCTTTTTCTCAGAAAGAGCCGTGGTGTGCGTTTTCGCCGGAAAACGCGTTTTCGGCCGAAAACGTGTACGTTTGCACTTCCCCGCCACAGGGAAGCTGCTAGCCGGGAATTCTCTGCCTGGTTCTACCCGCTGCCCGGAACGCTACGCAGGGCAAAAGCGGTTCTCGTCCTCCGTGCTTGCTTTTTCTCAGAAAGAGCCGTGGTGTGCGTTTTCGCCGGAAAACGCGTTTTCGGCCGAAAACGTGTACGTTTGCACTTCCCCGCCACAGGGAAGCTGCTAGCCGGGAATTCTCTGCCTGGTTCTACCCGCTGCCCGGAACGCTACGCAGGGCAAAAGCGGTTCTCGTCCTCCGTGCTTGCTTTTTCTCAGAAAGAGCCGTGGTGTGCGTTTTCGCCGGAAAACGCGTTTTCGGCCGAAAACGTGTACGTTTGCACTTCCCCGCCACAGGGAAGCTGCTAGCCGGGAATTCTCTGCCTGGTTCTACCCGCTGCCCGGAACGCTACGCAGGGCAAAAGCGGTTCTCGTCCTCCGTGCTTGCTTTTTCTCAGAAAGAGCCGTGGTGTGCGTTTTCGCCGGAAAACGCGTTTTCGGCCGAAAACGTGTACGTTTGCACTTCCCCGCCACAGGGAAGCTGCTAGCCGGGAATTCTCTGCCTGGTTCTACCCGCTGCCCGGAACGCTACGCAGGGCAAAAGCGGTTCTCGTCCTCCGTGCTTGCTTTTTCTCAGAAAGAGCCGTGGTGTGCGTTTTCGCCGGAAAACGCGTTTTCGGCCGAAAACGTGTACGTTTGCACTTCCCCGCCACAGGGAAGCTGCTAGCCGGGAATTCTCTGCCTGGTTCTACCCGCTGCCCGGAACGCTACGCAGGGCAAAAGCGGTTCTCGTCCTCCGTGCTTGCTTTTTCTCAGAAAGAGCCGTGGTGTGCGTTTTCGCCGGAAAACGCGTTTTCGGCCGAAAACGTGTACGTTTGCACTTCCCCGCCACAGGGAAGCTGCTAGCCGGGAATTCTCTGCCTGGTTCTACCCGCTGCCCGGAACGCTACGCAGGGCAAAAGCGGTTCTCGTCCTCCGTGCTTGCTTTTTCTCAGAAAGAGCCGTGGTGTGCGTTTTCGCCGGAAAACGCGTTTTCGGCCGAAAACGTGTACGTTTGCACTTCCCCGCCACAGGGAAGCTGCTAGCCGGGAATTCTCTGCCTGGTTCTACCCGCTGCCCGGAACGCTACGCAGGGCAAAAGCGGTTCTCGTCCTCCGTGCTTGCTTTTTCTCAGAAAGAGCCGTGGTGTGCGTTTTCGCCGGAAAACGCGTTTTCGGCCGAAAACGTGTACGTTTGCACTTCCCCGCCACAGGGAAGCTGCTAGCCGGGAATTCTCTGCCTGGTTCTACCCGCTGCCCGGAACGCTACGCAGGGCAAAAGCGGTTCTCGTCCTCCGTGCTTGCTTTTTCTCAGAAAGAGCCGTGGTGTGCGTTTTCGCCGGAAAACGCGTTTTCGGCCGAAAACGTGTACGTTTGCACTTCCCCGCCACAGGGAAGCTGCTAGCCGGGAATTCTCTGCCTGGTTCTACCCGCTGCCCGGAACGCTACGCAGGGCAAAAGCGGTTCTCGTCCTCCGTGCTTGCTTTTTCTCAGAAAGAGCCGTGGTGTGCGTTTTCGCCGGAAAACGCGTTTTCGGCCGAAAACGTGTACGTTTGCACTTCCCCGCCACAGGGAAGCTGCTAGCCGGGAATTCTCTGCCTGGTTCTACCCGCTGCCCGGAACGCTACGCAGGGCAAAAGCGGTTCTCGTCCTCCGTGCTTGCTTTTTCTCAGAAAGAGCCGTGGTGTGCGTTTTCGCCGGAAAACGCGTTTTCGGCCGAAAACGTGTACGTTTGCACTTCCCCGCCACAGGGAAGCTGCTAGCCGGGAATTCTCTGCCTGGTTCTACCCGCTGCCCGGAACGCTACGCAGGGCAAAAGCGGTTCTCGTCCTCCGTGCTTGCTTTTTCTCAGAAAGAGCCGTGGTGTGCGTTTTCGCCGGAAAACGCGTTTTCGGCCGAAAACGTGTACGTTTGCACTTCCCCGCCACAGGGAAGCTGCTAGCCGGGAATTCTCTGCCTGGTTCTACCCGCTGCCCGGAACGCTACGCAGGGCAAAAGCGGTTCTCGTCCTCCGTGCTTGCTTTTTCTCAGAAAGAGCCGTGGTGTGCGTTTTCGCCGGAAAACGCGTTTTCGGCCGAAAACGTGTACGTTTGCACTTCCCCGCCACAGGGAAGCTGCTAGCCGGGAATTCTCTGCCTGGTTCTACCCGCTGCCCGGAACGCTACGCAGGGCAAAAGCGGTTCTCGTCCTCCGTGCTTGCTTTTTCTCAGAAAGAGCCGTGGTGTGCGTTTTCGCCGGAAAACGCGTTTTCGGCCGAAAACGTGTACGTTTGCACTTCCCCGCCACAGGGAAGCTGCTAGCCGGGAATTCTCTGCCTGGTTCTACCCGCTGCCCGGAACGCTACGCAGGGCAAAAGCGGTTCTCGTCCTCCGTGCTTGCTTTTTCTCAGAAAGAGCCGTGGTGTGCGTTTTCGCCGGAAAACGCGTTTTCGGCCGAAAACGTGTACGTTTGCACTTCCCCGCCACAGGGAAGCTGCTAGCCGGGAATTCTCTGCATGGTTCTACCCGCTGCCCGGAACGCTACGCAGGGCAAAAGCGGTTCTCGTCCTCCGTGCTTGCTTTTTCTCAGAAAGAGCCGTGGTGTGCGTTTTCGCCGGAAAACGCGTTTTCGGCCGAAAACGTGTACGTTTGCACTTCCCCGCCACAGGGAAGCTGCTAGCCGGGAATTCTCTGCCTGGTTCTACCCGCTGCCCGGAACGCTACGCAGGGCAAAAGCGGTTCTCGTCCTCCGTGCTTGCTTTTTCTCAGAAAGAGCCGTGGTGTGCGTTTTCGCCGGAAAACGCGTTTTCGGCCGAAAACGTGTACGTTTGCACTTCCCCGCCACAGGGAAGCTGCTAGCCGGGAATTCTCTGCCTGGTTCTACCCGCTGCCCGGAACGCTACGCAGGGCAAAAGCGGTTCTCGTCCTCCGTGCTTGCTTTTTCTCAGAAAGAGCCGTGGTGTGCGTTTTCGCCGGAAAACGCGTTTTCGGCCGAAAACGTGTACGTTTGCACTTCCCCGCCACAGGGAAGCTGCTAGCCGGGAATTCTCTGCCTGGTTCTACCCGCTGCCCGGAACGCTACGCAGGGCAAAAGCGGTTCTCGTCCTCCGTGCTTGCTTTTTCTCAGAAAGAGCCGTGGTGTGCGTTTTCGCCGGAAAACGCGTTTTCGGCCGAAAACGTGTACGTTTGCACTTCCCCGCCACAGGGAAGCTGCTAGCCGGGAATTCTCTGCCTGGTTCTACCCGCTGCCCGGAACGCTACGCAGGGCAAAAGCGGTTCTCGTCCTCCGTGCTTGCTTTTTCTCAGAAAGAGCCGTGGTGTGCGTTTTCGCCGGAAAACGCGTTTTCGGCCGAAAACGTGTACGTTTGCACTTCCCCGCCACAGGGAAGCTGCTAGCCGGGAATTCTCTGCCTGGTTCTACCCGCTGCCCGGAACGCTACGCAGGGCAAAAGCGGTTCTCGTCCTCCGTGCTTGCTTTTTCTCAGAAAGAGCCGTGGTGTGCGTTTTCGCCGGAAAACGCGTTTTCGGCCGAAAACGTGTACGTTTGCACTTCCCCGCCACAGGGAAGCTGCTAGCCGGGAATTCTCTGCCTGGTTCTACCCGCTGCCCGGAACGCTACGCAGGGCAAAAGCGGTTCTCGTCCTCCGTGCTTGCTTTTTCTCAGAAAGAGCCGTGGTGTGCGTTTTCGCCGGAAAACGCGTTTTCGGCCGAAAACGTGTACGTTTGCACTTCCCCGCCACAGGGAAGCTGCTAGCCGGGAATTCTCTGCCTGGTTCTACCCGCTGCCCGGAACGCTACGCAGGGCAAAAGCGGTTCTCGTCCTCCGTGCTTGCTTTTTCTCAGAAAGAGCCGTGGTGTGCGTTTTCGCCGGAAAACGCGTTTTCGGCCGAAAACGTGTACGTTTGCACTTCCCCGCCACAGGGAAGCTGCTAGCCGGGAATTCTCTGCCTGGTTCTACCCGCTGCCCGGAACGCTACGCAGGGCAAAAGCGGTTCTCGTCCTCCGTGCTTGCTTTTTCTCAGAAAGAGCCGTGGTGTGCGTTTTCGCCGGAAAACGCGTTTTCGGCCGAAAACGTGTACGTTTGCACTTCCCCGCCACAGGGAAGCTGCTAGCCGGGAATTCTCTGCCTGGTTCTACCCGCTGCCCGGAACGCTACGCAGGGCAAAAGCGGTTCTCGTCCTCCGTGCTTGCTTTTTCTCAGAAAGAGCCGTGGTGTGCGTTTTCGCCGGAAAACGCGTTTTCGGCCGAAAACGTGTACGTTTGCACTTCCCCGCCACAGGGAAGCTGCTAGCCGGGAATTCTCTGCCTGGTTCTACCCGCTGCCCGGAACGCTACGCAGGGCAAAAGCGGTTCTCGTCCTCCGTGCTTGCTTTTTCTCAGAAAGAGCCGTGGTGTGCGTTTTCGCCGGAAAACGCGTTTTCGGCCGAAAACGTGTACGTTTGCACTTCCCCGCCACAGGGAAGCTGCTAGCCGGGAATTCTCTGCCTGGTTCTACCCGCTGCCCGGAACGCTACGCAGGGCAAAAGCGGTTCTCGTCCTCCGTGCTTGCTTTTTCTCAGAAAGAGCCGTGGTGTGCGTTTTCGCCGGAAAACGCGTTTTCGGCCGAAAACGTGTACGTTTGCACTTCCCCGCCACAGGGAAGCTGCTAGCCGGGAATTCTCTGCCTGGTTCTACCCGCTGCCCGGAACGCTACGCAGGGCAAAAGCGGTTCTCGTCCTCCGTGCTTGCTTTTTCTCAGAAAGAGCCGTGGTGTGCGTTTTCGCCGGAAAACGCGTTTTCGGCCGAAAACGTGTACGTTTGCACTTCCCCGCCACAGGGAAGCTGCTAGCCGGGAATTCTCTGCCTGGTTCTACCCGCTGCCCGGAACGCTACGCAGGGCAAAAGCGGTTCTCGTCCTCCGTGCTTGCTTTTTCTCAGAAAGAGCCGTGGTGTGCGTTTTCGCCGGAAAACGCGTTTTCGGCCGAAAACGTGTACGTTTGCACTTCCCCGCCACAGGGAAGCTGCTAGCCGGGAATTCTCTGCCTGGTTCTACCCGCTGCCCGGAACGCTACGCAGGGCAAAAGCGGTTCTCGTCCTCCGTGCTTGCTTTTTCTCAGAAAGAGCCGTGGTGTGCGTTTTCGCCGGAAAACGCGTTTTCGGCCGAAAACGTGTACGTTTGCACTTCCCCGCCACAGGGAAGCTGCTAGCCGGGAATTCTCTGCCTGGTTCTACCCGCTGCCCGGAACGCTACGCAGGGCAAAAGCGGTTCTCGTCCTCCGTGCTTGCTTTTTCTCAGAAAGAGCCGTGGTGTGCGTTTTCGCCGGAAAACGCGTTTTCGGCCGAAAACGTGTACGTTTGCACTTCCCCGCCACAGGGAAGCTGCTAGCCGGGAATTCTCTGCCTGGTTCTACCCGCTGCCCGGAACGCTACGCAGGGCAAAAGCGGTTCTCGTCCTCCGTGCTTGCTTTTTCTCAGAAAGAGCCGTGGTGTGCGTTTTCGCCGGAAAACGCGTTTTCGGCCGAAAACGTGTACGTTTGCACTTCCCCGCCACAGGGAAGCTGCTAGCCGGGAATTCTCTGCCTGGTTCTACCCGCTGCCCGGAACGCTACGCAGGGCAAAAGCGGTTCTCGTCCTCCGTGCTTGCTTTTTCTCAGAAAGAGCCGTGGTGTGCGTTTTCGCCGGAAAACGCGTTTTCGGCCGAAAACGTGTACGTTTGCACTTCCCCGCCACAGGGAAGCTGCTAGCCGGGAATTCTCTGCCTGGTTCTACCCGCTGCCCGGAACGCTACGCAGGGCAAAAGCGGTTCTCGTCCTCCGTGCTTGCTTTTTCTCAGAAAGAGCCGTGGTGTGCGTTTTCGCCGGAAAACGCGTTTTCGGCCGAAAACGTGTACGTTTGCACTTCCCCGCCACAGGGAAGCTGCTAGCCGGGAATTCTCTGCCTGGTTCTACCCGCTGCCCGGAACGCTACGCAGGGCAAAAGCGGTTCTCGTCCTCCGTGCTTGCTTTTTCTCAGAAAGAGCCGTGGTGTGCGTTTTCGCCGGAAAACGCGTTTTCGGCCGAAAACGTGTACGTTTGCACTTCCCCGCCACAGGGAAGCTGCTAGCCGGGAATTCTCTGCCTGGTTCTACCCGCTGCCCGGAACGCTACGCAGGGCAAAAGCGGTTCTCGTCCTCCGTGCTTGCTTTTTCTCAGAAAGAGCCGTGGTGTGCGTTTTCGCCGGAAAACGCGTTTTCGGCCGAAAACGTGTACGTTTGCACTTCCCCGCCACAGGGAAGCTGCTAGCCGGGAATTCTCTGCCTGGTTCTACCCGCTGCCCGGAACGCTACGCAGGGCAAAAGCGGTTCTCGTCCTCCGTGCTTGCTTTTTCTCAGAAAGAGCCGTGGTGTGCGTTTTCGCCGGAAAACGCGTTTTCGGCCGAAAACGTGTACGTTTGCACTTCCCCGCCACAGGGAAGCTGCTAGCCGGGAATTCTCTGCCTGGTTCTACCCGCTGCCCGGAACGCTACGCAGGGCAAAAGCGGTTCTCGTCCTCCGTGCTTGCTTTTTCTCAGAAAGAGCCGTGGTGTGCGTTTTCGCCGGAAAACGCGTTTTCGGCCGAAAACGTGTACGTTTGCACTTCCCCGCCACAGGGAAGCTGCTAGCCGGGAATTCTCTGCCTGGTTCTACCCGCTGCCCGGAACGCTACGCAGGGCAAAAGCGGTTCTCGTCCTCCGTGCTTGCTTTTTCTCAGAAAGAGCCGTGGTGTGCGTTTTCGCCGGAAAACGCGTTTTCGGCCGAAAACGTGTACGTTTGCACTTCCCCGCCACAGGGAAGCTGCTAGCCGGGAATTCTCTGCCTGGTTCTACCCGCTGCCCGGAACGCTACGCAGGGCAAAAGCGGTTCTCGTCCTCCGTGCTTGCTTTTTCTCAGAAAGAGCCGTGGTGTGCGTTTTCGCCGGAAAACGCGTTTTCGGCCGAAAACGTGTACGTTTGCACTTCCCCGCCACAGGGAAGCTGCTAGCCGGGAATTCTCTGCCTGGTTCTACCCGCTGCCCGGAACGCTACGCAGGGCAAAAGCGGTTCTCGTCCTCCGTGCTTGCTTTTTCTCAGAAAGAGCCGTGGTGTGCGTTTTCGCCGGAAAACGCGTTTTCGGCCGAAAACGTGTACGTTTGCACTTCCCCGCCACAGGGAAGCTGCTAGCCGGGAATTCTCTGCCTGGTTCTACCCGCTGCCCGGAACGCTACGCAGGGCAAAAGCGGTTCTCGTCCTCCGTGCTTGCTTTTTCTCAGAAAGAGCCGTGGTGTGCGTTTTCGCCGGAAAACGCGTTTTCGGCCGAAAACGTGTACGTTTGCACTTCCCCGCCACAGGGAAGCTGCTAGCCGGGAATTCTCTGCCTGGTTCTACCCGCTGCCCGGAACGCTACGCAGGGCAAAAGCGGTTCTCGTCCTCCGTGCTTGCTTTTTCTCAGAAAGAGCCGTGGTGTGCGTTTTCGCCGGAAAACGCGTTTTCGGCCGAAAACGTGTACGTTTGCACTTCCCCGCCACAGGGAAGCTGCTAGCCGGGAATTCTCTGCCTGGTTCTACCCGCTGCCCGGAACGCTACGCAGGGCAAAAGCGGTTCTCGTCCTCCGTGCTTGCTTTTTCTCAGAAAGAGCCGTGGTGTGCGTTTTCGCCGGAAAACGCGTTTTCGGCCGAAAACGTGTACGTTTGCACTTCCCCGCCACAGGGAAGCTGCTAGCCGGGAATTCTCTGCCTGGTTCTACCCGCTGCCCGGAACGCTACGCAGGGCAAAAGCGGTTCTCGTCCTCCGTGCTTGCTTTTTCTCAGAAAGAGCCGTGGTGTGCGTTTTCGCCGGAAAACGCGTTTTCGGCCGAAAACGTGTACGTTTGCACTTCCCCGCCACAGGGAAGCTGCTAGCCGGGAATTCTCTGCCTGGTTCTACCCGCTGCCCGGAACGCTACGCAGGGCAAAAGCGGTTCTCGTCCTCCGTGCTTGCTTTTTCTCAGAAAGAGCCGTGGTGTGCGTTTTCGCCGGAAAACGCGTTTTCGGCCGAAAACGTGTACGTTTGCACTTCCCCGCCACAGGGAAGCTGCTAGCCGGGAATTCTCTGCCTGGTTCTACCCGCTGCCCGGAACGCTACGCAGGGCAAAAGCGGTTCTCGTCCTCCGTGCTTGCTTTTTCTCAGAAAGAGCCGTGGTGTGCGTTTTCGCCGGAAAACGCGTTTTCGGCCGAAAACGTGTACGTTTGCACTTCCCCGCCACAGGGAAGCTGCTAGCCGGGAATTCTCTGCCTGGTTCTACCCGCTGCCCGGAACGCTACGCAGGGCAAAAGCGGTTCTCGTCCTCCGTGCTTGCTTTTTCTCAGAAAGAGCCGTGGTGTGCGTTTTCGCCGGAAAACGCGTTTTCGGCCGAAAACGTGTACGTTTGCACTTCCCCGCCACAGGGAAGCTGCTAGCCGGGAATTCTCTGCCTGGTTCTACCCGCTGCCCGGAACGCTACGCAGGGCAAAAGCGGTTCTCGTCCTCCGTGCTTGCTTTTTCTCAGAAAGAGCCGTGGTGTGCGTTTTCGCCGGAAAACGCGTTTTCGGCCGAAAACGTGTACGTTTGCACTTCCCCGCCACAGGGAAGCTGCTAGCCGGGAATTCTCTGCCTGGTTCTACCCGCTGCCCGGAACGCTACGCAGGGCAAAAGCGGTTCTCGTCCTCCGTGCTTGCTTTTTCTCAGAAAGAGCCGTGGTGTGCGTTTTCGCCGGAAAACGCGTTTTCGGCCGAAAACGTGTACGTTTGCACTTCCCCGCCACAGGGAAGCTGCTAGCCGGGAATTCTCTGCCTGGTTCTACCCGCTGCCCGGAACGCTACGCAGGGCAAAAGCGGTTCTCGTCCTCCGTGCTTGCTTTTTCTCAGAAAGAGCCGTGGTGTGCGTTTTCGCCGGAAAACGCGTTTTCGGCCGAAAACGTGTACGTTTGCACTTCCCCGCCACAGGGAAGCTGCTAGCCGGGAATTCTCTGCCTGGTTCTACCCGCTGCCCGGAACGCTACGCAGGGCAAAAGCGGTTCTCGTCCTCCGTGCTTGCTTTTTCTCAGAAAGAGCCGTGGTGTGCGTTTTCGCCGGAAAACGCGTTTTCGGCCGAAAACGTGTACGTTTGCACTTCCCCGCCACAGGGAAGCTGCTAGCCGGGAATTCTCTGCCTGGTTCTACCCGCTGCCCGGAACGCTACGCAGGGCAAAAGCGGTTCTCGTCCTCCGTGCTTGCTTTTTCTCAGAAAGAGCCGTGGTGTGCGTTTTCGCCGGAAAACGCGTTTTCGGCCGAAAACGTGTACGTTTGCACTTCCCCGCCACAGGGAAGCTGCTAGCCGGGAATTCTCTGCCTGGTTCTACCCGCTGCCCGGAACGCTACGCAGGGCAAAAGCGGTTCTCGTCCTCCGTGCTTGCTTTTTCTCAGAAAGAGCCGTGGTGTGCGTTTTCGCCGGAAAACGCGTTTTCGGCCGAAAACGTGTACGTTTGCACTTCCCCGCCACAGGGAAGCTGCTAGCCGGGAATTCTCTGCCTGGTTCTACCCGCTGCCCGGAACGCTACGCAGGGCAAAAGCGGTTCTCGTCCTCCGTGCTTGCTTTTTCTCAGAAAGAGCCGTGGTGTGCGTTTTCGCCGGAAAACGCGTTTTCGGCCGAAAACGTGTACGTTTGCACTTCCCCGCCACAGGGAAGCTGCTAGCCGGGAATTCTCTGCCTGGTTCTACCCGCTGCCCGGAACGCTACGCAGGGCAAAAGCGGTTCTCGTCCTCCGTGCTTGCTTTTTCTCAGAAAGAGCCGTGGTGTGCGTTTTCGCCGGAAAACGCGTTTTCGGCCGAAAACGTGTACGTTTGCACTTCCCCGCCACAGGGAAGCTGCTAGCCGGGAATTCTCTGCCTGGTTCTACCCGCTGCCCGGAACGCTACGCAGGGCAAAAGCGGTTCTCGTCCTCCGTGCTTGCTTTTTCTCAGAAAGAGCCGTGGTGTGCGTTTTCGCCGGAAAACGCGTTTTCGGCCGAAAACGTGTACGTTTGCACTTCCCCGCCACAGGGAAGCTGCTAGCCGGGAATTCTCTGCCTGGTTCTACCCGCTGCCCGGAACGCTACGCAGGGCAAAAGCGGTTCTCGTCCTCCGTGCTTGCTTTTTCTCAGAAAGAGCCGTGGTGTGCGTTTTCGCCGGAAAACGCGTTTTCGGCCGAAAACGTGTACGTTTGCACTTCCCCGCCACAGGGAAGCTGCTAGCCGGGAATTCTCTGCCTGGTTCTACCCGCTGCCCGGAACGCTACGCAGGGCAAAAGCGGTTCTCGTCCTCCGTGCTTGCTTTTTCTCAGAAAGAGCCGTGGTGTGCGTTTTCGCCGGAAAACGCGTTTTCGGCCGAAAACGTGTACGTTTGCACTTCCCCGCCACAGGGAAGCTGCTAGCCGGGAATTCTCTGCCTGGTTCTACCCGCTGCCCGGAACGCTACGCAGGGCAAAAGCGGTTCTCGTCCTCCGTGCTTGCTTTTTCTCAGAAAGAGCCGTGGTGTGCGTTTTCGCCGGAAAACGCGTTTTCGGCCGAAAACGTGTACGTTTGCACTTCCCCGCCACAGGGAAGCTGCTAGCCGGGAATTCTCTGCCTGGTTCTACCCGCTGCCCGGAACGCTACGCAGGGCAAAAGCGGTTCTCGTCCTCCGTGCTTGCTTTTTCTCAGAAAGAGCCGTGGTGTGCGTTTTCGCCGGAAAACGCGTTTTCGGCCGAAAACGTGTACGTTTGCACTTCCCCGCCACAGGGAAGCTGCTAGCCGGGAATTCTCTGCCTGGTTCTACCCGCTGCCCGGAACGCTACGCAGGGCAAAAGCGGTTCTCGTCCTCCGTGCTTGCTTTTTCTCAGAAAGAGCCGTGGTGTGCGTTTTCGCCGGAAAACGCGTTTTCGGCCGAAAACGTGTACGTTTGCACTTCCCCGCCACAGGGAAGCTGCTAGCCGGGAATTCTCTGCCTGGTTCTACCCGCTGCCCGGAACGCTACGCAGGGCAAAAGCGGTTCTCGTCCTCCGTGCTTGCTTTTTCTCAGAAAGAGCCGTGGTGTGCGTTTTCGCCGGAAAACGCGTTTTCGGCCGAAAACGTGTACGTTTGCACTTCCCCGCCACAGGGAAGCTGCTAGCCGGGAATTCTCTGCCTGGTTCTACCCGCTGCCCGGAACGCTACGCAGGGCAAAAGCGGTTCTCGTCCTCCGTGCTTGCTTTTTCTCAGAAAGAGCCGTGGTGTGCGTTTTCGCCGGAAAACGCGTTTTCGGCCGAAAACGTGTACGTTTGCACTTCCCCGCCACAGGGAAGCTGCTAGCCGGGAATTCTCTGCCTGGTTCTACCCGCTGCCCGGAACGCTACGCAGGGCAAAAGCGGTTCTCGTCCTCCGTGCTTGCTTTTTCTCAGAAAGAGCCGTGGTGTGCGTTTTCGCCGGAAAACGCGTTTTCGGCCGAAAACGTGTACGTTTGCACTTCCCCGCCACAGGGAAGCTGCTAGCCGGGAATTCTCTGCCTGGTTCTACCCGCTGCCCGGAACGCTACGCAGGGCAAAAGCGGTTCTCGTCCTCCGTGCTTGCTTTTTCTCAGAAAGAGCCGTGGTGTGCGTTTTCGCCGGAAAACGCGTTTTCGGCCGAAAACGTGTACGTTTGCACTTCCCCGCCACAGGGAAGCTGCTAGCCGGGAATTCTCTGCCTGGTTCTACCCGCTGCCCGGAACGCTACGCAGGGCAAAAGCGGTTCTCGTCCTCCGTGCTTGCTTTTTCTCAGAAAGAGCCGTGGTGTGCGTTTTCGCCGGAAAACGCGTTTTCGGCCGAAAACGTCTACGTTTGCACTTCCCCGCCACAGGGAAGCTGCTAGCCGGCAATTCTCTGCCTGGTTCTACCCGCTGCCCGGAACGCTACGCAGGGCAAAAGCGGTTCTCGTCCTCCGTGCTTGCTTTTTCTCAGAAAGAGCCGTGGTGTGCGTTTTCGCCGGAAAACGCGTTTTCGGCCGAAAACGTGTACGTTTGCACTTCCCCGCCACAGGGAAGCTGCTAGCCGGCAATTCTCTGCCTGGTTCTACCCGCTGCCCGGAACGCTACGCAGGGCAAAAGCGGTTCTCGTCCTCCGTGCTTGCTTTTTCTCAGAAAGAGCCGTGGTGTGCGTTTTCGCCGGAAAACGCGTTTTCGGCCGAAAACGTCTACGTTTGCACTTCCCCGCCACAGGGAAGCTGCTAGCCGGGAATTCTCTGCCTGGTTCTACCCGCTGCCCGGAACGCTACGCAGGGCAAAAGCGGTTCTCGTCCTCCGTGCTTGCTTTTTCTCAGAAAGAGCCGTGGTGTGCGTTTTCGCCGGAAAACGCGTTTTCGGCCGAAAACGTCTACGTTTGCACTTCCCCGCCACAGGGAAGCTGCTAGCCGGGAATTCTCTGCCTGGTTCTACCCGCTGCCCGGAACGCTACGCAGGGCAAAAGCGGTTCTCGTCCTCCGTGCTTGCTTTTTCTCAGAAAGAGCCGTGGTGTGCGTTTTCGCCGGAAAACGCGTTTTCGGCCGAAAACGTGTACGTTTGCACTTCCCCGCCACAGGGAAGCTGCTAGCCGGGAATTCTCTGCCTGGTTCTACCCGCTGCCCGGAACGCTACGCAGGGCAAAAGCGGTTCTCGTCCTCCGTGCTTGCTTTTTCTCAGAAAGAGCCGTGGTGTGCGTTTTCGCCGGAAAACGCGTTTTCGGCCGAAAACGTGTACGTTTGCACTTCCCCGCCACAGGGAAGCTGCTAGCCGGGAATTCTCTGCCTGGTTCTACCCGCTGCCCGGAACGCTACGCAGGGCAAAAGCGGTTCTCGTCCTCCGTGCTTGCTTTTTCTCAGAAAGAGCCGTGGTGTGCGTTTTCGCCGGAAAACGCGTTTTCGGCCGAAAACGTGTACGTTTGCACTTCCCCGCCACAGGGAAGCTGCTAGCCGGGAATTCTCTGCCTGGTTCTACCCGCTGCCCGGAACGCTACGCAGGGCAAAAGCGGTTCTCGTCCTCCGTGCTTGCTTTTTCTCAGAAAGAGCCGTGGTGTGCGTTTTCGCCGGAAAACGCGTTTTCGGCCGAAAACGTGTACGTTTGCACTTCCCCGCCACAGGGAAGCTGCTAGCCGGGAATTCTCTGCCTGGTTCTACCCGCTGCCCGGAACGCTACGCAGGGCAAAAGCGGTTCTCGTCCTCCGTGCTTGTTTTTTCTCAGAAAGAGCCGTGGTGTGCGTTTTCGCCGGAAAACGCGTTTTCGGCCGAAAACGTGTACGTTTGCACTTCCCCGCCACAGGGAAGCTGCTAGCCGGGAATTCTCTGCCTGGTTCTACCCGCTGCCCGGAACGCTACGCAGGGCAAAAGCGGTTCTCGTCCTCCGTGCTTGCTTTTTCTCAGAAAGAGCCGTGGTGTGCGTTTTCGCCGGAAAACGCGTTTTCGGCCGAAAACGTGTACGTTTGCACTTCCCCGCCACAGGGAAGCTGCTAGCCGGGAATTCTCTGCCTGGTTCTACCCGCTGCCCGGAACGCTACGCAGGGCAAAAGCGGTTCTCGTCCTCCGTGCTTGCTTTTTCTCAGAAAGAGCCGTGGTGTGCGTTTTCGCTGGAAAACGCGTTTTCGGCCGAAAACGTGTACGTTTGCACTTCCCCGCCACAGGGAAGCTGCTAGCCGGGAATTCTCTGCCTGGTTCTACCCGCTGCCCGGAACGCTACGCAGGGCAAAAGCGGTTCTCGTCCTCCGTGCTTGCTTTTTCTCAGAAAGAGCCGTGGTGTGCGATTTCGCCGGAAAACGCGTTTTCGGCCGAAAACGTGTACGTTTGCACTTCCCCGCCACAGGGAAGCTGCTAGCCGGGAATTCTCTGCCTGGTTCTACCCGCTGCCCGGAACGCTACGCAGGGCAAAAGCGGTTCTCGTCCTCCGTGCTTGCTTTTTCTCAGAAAGAGCCGTGGTGTGCGTTTTCGCCGGAAAACGCGTTTTCGGCCGAAAACGTGTACGTTTGCACTTCCCCGCCACAGGGAAGCTGCTAGCCGGGAATTCTCTGCCTGGTTCTACCCGC
This sequence comes from Athene noctua, assembly GCF_965140245.1. NCBI lineage: Eukaryota > Metazoa > Chordata > Aves > Strigiformes > Strigidae > Athene > Athene noctua. The sequence goes on from NW_027437662.1 coordinate 55,583, forward strand.
TGCCCGGAACGCTACGCAGGGCAAAAGCGGTTCTCGTCCTCCGTGCTTGCTTTTTCTCAGAAAGAGCCGTGGTGTGCGTTTTCGCCGGAAAACGCGTTTTCGGCCGAAAACGTGTACGTTTGCACTTCCCCGCCACAGGGAAGCTGCTAGCCGGGAATTCTCTGCCTGGTTCTACCCGCTGCCCGGAACGCTACGCAGGGCAAAAGCGGTTCTCGTCCTCCGTGCTTGCTTTTTCTCAGAAAGAGCCGTGGTGTGCGTTTTCGCCGGAAAACGCGTTTTCGGCCGAAAACGTGTACGTTTGCACTTCCCCGCACAGGGAAGCTGCTAGCCGGGAATTCTCTGCCTGGTTCTACCCGCTGCCCGGAACGCTACGCAGGGCAAAAGCGGTTCTCGTCCTCCGTGCTTGCTTTTTCTCAGAAAGAGCCGTGGTGTGCGTTTTCGCCGGAAAACGCGTTTTCGGCCGAAAACGTGTACGTTTGCACTTCCCCGCCACAGGGAAGCTGCTAGCCGGGAATTCTCTGCCTGGTTCTACCCGCTGCCCGGAACGCTACGCAGGGCAAAAGCGGTTCTCGTCCTCCGTGCTTGCTTTTTCTCAGAAAGAGCCGTGGTGTGCGTTTTCGCCGGAAAACGCGTTTTCGGCCGAAAACGTGTACGTTTGCACTTCCCCGCCACAGGGAAGCTGCTAGCCGGCAATTCTCTGCCTGGTTCTACCCGCTGCCCGGAACGCTACGCAGGGCAAAAGCGGTTCTCGTCCTCCGTGCTTGCTTTTTCTCAGAAAGAGCCGTGGTGTGCGTTTTCGCCGGAAAACGCGTTTTCGGCCGAAAACGTCTACGTTTGCACTTCCCCGCCACAGGGAAGCTGCTAGCCGGCAATTCTCTGCCTGGTTCTACCCGCTGCCCGGAACGCTACGCAGGGCAAAAGCGGTTCTCGTCCTCCGTGCTTGCTTTTTCTCAGAAAGAGCCGTGGTGTGCGTTTTCGCCGGAAAACGCGTTTTCGGCCGAAAACGTCTACGTTTGCACTTCCCCGCCACAGGGAAGCTGCTAGCCGGCAATTCTCTGCCTGGTTCTACCCGCTGCCCGGAACGCTACGCAGGGCAAAAGCGGTTCTCGTCCTCCGTGCTTGCTTTTTCTCAGAAAGAGCCGTGGTGTGCGTTTTCGCCGGAAAACGCGTTTTCGGCCGAAAACGTGTACGTTTGCACTTCCCCGCCACAGGGAAGCTGCTAGCCGGGAATTCTCTGCCTGGTTTTACCCGCTGCCCGGAACGCTACGCAGGGCAAAAGCGGTTCTCGTCCTCCGTGCTTGCTTTTTCTCAGAAAGAGCCGTGGTGTGCGTTTTCGCCGGAAAACGCGTTTTCGGCCGAAAACGTGTACGTTTGCACTTCCCCGCCACAGGGAAGCTGCTAGCCGGGAATTCTCTGCCTGGTTTTACCCGCTGCCCGGAACGCTACGCAGGGCAAAAGCGGTTCTCGTCCTCCGTGCTTGCTTTTTCTCAGAAAGAGCCGTGGTGTGCGTTTTCGCCGAAAAACGCGTTTTCGGCCGAAAACGTGTACGTTTGCACTTCCCCGCCACAGGGAAGCTGCTAGCCGGGAATTCTCTGCCTGGTTTTACCCGCTGCCCGGAACGCTACGCAGGGCAAAAGCGGTTCTCGTCCTCCGTGCTTGCTTTTTCTCAGAAAGAGCCGTGGTGTGCGTTTTCGCCGGAAAACGCGTTTTCGGCCGAAAACGTGTACGTTTGCACTTCCCCGCCACAGGGAAGCTGCTAGCCGGGAATTCTCTGCCTGGTTCTACCCGCTGCCCGGAACGCTACGCAGGGCAAAAGCGGTTCTCGTCCTCCGTGCTTGCTTTTTCTCAGAAAGAGCCGTGGTGTGCGTTTTCGCCGGAAAACGCGTTTTCGGCCGAAAACGTGTACGTTTGCACTTCCCCGCCACAGGGAAGCTGCTAGCCGGGAATTCTCTGCCTGGTTCTACCCGCTGCCCGGAACGCTACGCAGGGCAAAAGCGGTTCTCGTCCTCCGTGCTTGCTTTTTCTCAGAAAGAGCCGTGGTGTGCGATTTCGCCGGAAAACGCGTTTTCGGCCGAAAACGTGTACGTTTGCACTTCCCCGCCACAGGGAAGCTGCTAGCCGGGAATTCTCTGCCTGGTTCTACCCGCTGCCCGGAACGCTACGCAGGGCAAAAGCGGTTCTCGTCCTCCGTGCTTGCTTTTTCTCAGAAAGAGCCGTGGTGTGCGTTTTCGCCGGAAAACGCGTTTTCGGCCGAAAACGTGTACGTTTGCACTTCCCCGCCACAGGGAAGCTGCTAGCCGGGAATTCTCTGCCTGGTTCTACCCGCTGCCCGGAACGCTACGCAGGGCAAAAGCGGTTCTCGTCCTCCGTGCTTGCTTTTTCTCAGAAAGAGCCGTGGTGTGCGTTTTCGCCGGAAAACGCGTTTTCGGCCGAAAACGTGTACGTTTGCACTTCCCCGCCACAGGGAAGCTGCTAGCCGGGAATTCTCTGCCTGGTTCTACCCGCTGCCCGGAACGCTACGCAGGGCAAAAGCGGTTCTCGTCCTCCGTGCTTGCTTTTTCTCAGAAAGAGCCGTGGTGTGCGTTTTCGCCGGAAAACGCGTTTTCGGCCGAAAACGTGTACGTTTGCACTTCCCCGCCACAGGGAAGCTGCTAGCCGGGAATTCTCTGCCTGGTTCTACCCGCTGCCCGGAACGCTACGCAGGGCAAAAGCGGTTCTCGTCCTCCGTGCTTGCTTTTTCTCAGAAAGAGCCGTGGTGTGCGTTTTCGCCGGAAAACGCGTTTTCGGCCGAAAACGTCTACGTTTGCACTTCCCCGCCACAGGGAAGCTGCTAGCCGGGAATTCTCTGCCTGGTTCTACCCGCTGCCCGGAACGCTACGCAGGGCAAAAGCGGTTCTCGTCCTCCGTGCTTGCTTTTTCTCAGAAAGAGCCGTGGTGTGCGTTTTCGCCGGAAAACGCGTTTTCGGCCGAAAACGTGTACGTTTGCACTTCCCCGCCACAGGGAAGCTGCTAGCCGGGAATTCTCTGCCTGGTTCTACCCGCTGCCCGGAACGCTACGCAGGGCAAAAGCGGTTCTCGTCCTCCGTGCTTGCTTTTTCTCAGAAAGAGCCGTGGTGTGCGTTTTCGCCGGAAAACGCGTTTTCGGCCGAAAACGTGTACGTTTGCACTTCCCCGCCACAGGGAAGCTGCTAGCCGGGAATTCTCTGCCTGGTTCTACCCGCTGCCCGGAACGCTACGCAGGGCAAAAGCGGTTCTCGTCCTCCGTGCTTGCTTTTTCTCAGAAAGAGCCGTGGTGTGCGTTTTCGCCGGAAAACGCGTTTTCGGCCGAAAACGTGTACGTTTGCACTTCCCCGCCACAGGGAAGCTGCTAGCCGGGAATTCTCTGCCTGGTTCTACCCGCTGCCCGGAACGCTACGCAGGGCAAAAGCGGTTCTCGTCCTCCGTGCTTGCTTTTTCTCAGAAAGAGCCGTGGTGTGCGTTTTCGCCGGAAAACGCGTTTTCGGCCGAAAACGTGTACGTTTGCACTTCCCCGCCACAGGGAAGCTGCTAGCCGGGAATTCTCTGCCTGGTTCTACCCGCTGCCCGGAACGCTACGCAGGGCAAAAGCGGTTCTCGTCCTCCGTGCTTGCTTTTTCTCAGAAAGAGCCGTGGTGTGCGTTTTCGCCGGAAAACGCGTTTTCGGCCGAAAACGTGTACGTTTGCACTTCCCCGCCACAGGGAAGCTGCTAGCCGGGAATTCTCTGCCTGGTTCTACCCGCTGCCCGGAACGCTACGCAGGGCAAAAGCGGTTCTCGTCCTCCGTGCTTGCTTTTTCTCAGAAAGAGCCGTGGTGTGCGTTTTCGCCGGAAAACGCGTTTTCGGCCGAAAACGTGTACGTTTGCACTTCCCCGCCACAGGGAAGCTGCTAGCCGGGAATTCTCTGCCTGGTTCTACCCGCTGCCCGGAACGCTACGCAGGGCAAAAGCGGTTCTCGTCCTCCGTGCTTGCTTTTTCTCAGAAAGAGCCGTGGTGTGCGTTTTCGCCGGAAAACGCGTTTTCGGCCGAAAACGTGTACGTTTGCACTTCCCCGCCACAGGGAAGCTGCTAGCCGGGAATTCTCTGCCTGGTTCTACCCGCTGCCCGGAACGCTACGCAGGGCAAAAGCGGTTCTCGTCCTCCGTGCTTGCTTTTTCTCAGAAAGAGCCGTGGTGTGCGTTTTCGCCGGAAAACGCGTTTTCGGCCGAAAACGTGTACGTTTGCACTTCCCCGCCACAGGGAAGCTGCTAGCCGGGAATTCTCTGCCTGGTTCTACCCGCTGCCCGGAACGCTACGCAGGGCAAAAGCGGTTCTCGTCCTCCGTGCTTGCTTTTTCTCAGAAAGAGCCGTGGTGTGCGTTTTCGCCGGAAAACGCGTTTTCGGCCGAAAACGTGTACGTTTGCACTTCCCCGCCACAGGGAAGCTGCTAGCCGGCAATTCTCTGCCTGGTTCTACCCGCTGCCCGGAACGCTACGCAGGGCAAAAGCGGTTCTCGTCCTCCGTGCTTGCTTTTTCTCAGAAAGAGCCGTGGTGTGCGATTTCGCCGGAAAACGCGTTTTCGGCCGAAAACGTGTACGTTTGCACTTCCCCGCCACAGGGAAGCTGCTAGCCGGGAATTCTCTGCCTGGTTCTACCCGCTGCCCGGAACGCTACGCAGGGCAAAAGCGGTTCTCGTCCTCCGTGCTTGCTTTTTCTCAGAAAGAGCCGTGGTGTGCGTTTTCGCCGGAAAACGCGTTTTCGGCCGAAAACGTGTACGTTTGCACTTCCCCGCCACAGGGAAGCTGCTAGCCGGCAATTCTCTGCCTGGTTCTACCCGCTGCCCGGAACGCTACGCAGGGCAAAAGCGGTTCTCGTCCTCCGTGCTTGCTTTTTCTCAGAAAGAGCCGTGGTGTGCGATTTCGCCGGAAAACGCGTTTTCGGCCGAAAACGTGTACGTTTGCACTTCCCCGCCACAGGGAAGCTGCTAGCCGGGAATTCTCTGCCTGGTTCTACCCGCTGCCCGGAACGCTACGCAGGGCAAAAGCGGTTCTCGTCCTCCGTGCTTGCTTTTTCTCAGAAAGAGCCGTGGTGTGCGTTTTCGCCGGAAAACGCGTTTTCGGCCGAAAACGTGTACGTTTGCACTTCCCCGCCACAGGGAAGCTGCTAGCCGGGAATTCTCTGCCTGGTTCTACCCGCTGCCCGGAACGCTACGCAGGGCAAAAGCGGTTCTCGTCCTCCGTGCTTGCTTTTTCTCAGAAAGAGCACGTGAGTGTGCGTTTTCGCCGGAAAACGCGTTTTCGGCCGAAAACGTGTACGTTTGCACTTCCCCGCCACAGGGAAGCTGCTAGCCGGGAATTCTCTGCCTGGTTCTACCCGCTGCCCGGAACGCTACGCAGGGCAAAAGCGGTTCTCGTCCTCCGTGCTTGCTTTTTCTCAGAAAGAGCGTGGTGTGCGTTTTCGCCGGAAAACGCGTTTTCGGCCGAAAACGTGTACGTTTGCACTTCCCCGCCACAGGGAAGCTGCTAGCCGGGAATTCTCTGCCTGGTTCTACCCGCTGCCCGGAACGCTACGCAGGGCAAAAGCGGTTCTCGTCCTCCGTGCTTGCTTTTTCTCAGAAAGAGCCGTGGTGTGCGTTTTCGCCGGAAAACGCGTTTTCGGCCGAAAACGTGTACGTTTGCACTTCCCCGCCACAGGGAAGCTGCTAGCCGGGAATTCTCTGCCTGGTTCTACCCGCTGCCCGGAACGCTACGCAGGGCAAAAGCGGTTCTCGTCCTCCGTGCTTGCTTTTTCTCAGAAAGAGCCGTGGTGTGCGTTTTCGCCGGAAAACGCGTTTTCGGCCGAAAACGTGTACGTTTGCACTTCCCCGCCACAGGGAAGCTGCTAGCCGGGAATTCTCTGCCTGGTTCTACCCGCTGCCCGGAACGCTACGCAGGGCAAAAGCGGTTCTCGTCCTCCGTGCTTGCTTTTTCTCAGAAAGAGCCGTGGTGTGCGTTTTCGCCGGAAAACGCGTTTTCGGCCGAAAACGTGTACGTTTGCACTTCCCCGCCACAGGGAAGCTGCTAGCCGGGAATTCTCTGCCTGGTTCTACCCGCTGCCCGGAACGCTACGCAGGGCAAAAGCGGTTCTCGTCCTCCGTGCTTGCTTTTTCTCAGAAAGAGCCGTGGTGTGCGTTTTCGCCGGAAAACGCGTTTTCGGCCGAAAACGTGTACGTTTGCACTTCCCCGCCACAGGGAAGCTGCTAGCCGGGAATTCTCTGCCTGGTTCTACCCGCTGCCCGGAACGCTACGCAGGGCAAAAGCGGTTCTCGTCCTCCGTGCTTGCTTTTTCTCAGAAAGAGCCGTGGTGTGCGTTTTCGCCGGAAAACGCGTTTTCGGCCGAAAACGTGTACGTTTGCACTTCCCCGCCACAGGGAAGCTGCTAGCCGGGAATTCTCTGCCTGGTTCTACCCGCTGCCCGGAACGCTACGCAGGGCAAAAGCGGTTCTCGTCCTCCGTGCTTGCTTTTTCTCAGAAAGAGCCGTGGTGTGCGTTTTCGCCGGAAAACGCGTTTTCGGCCGAAAACGTGTACGTTTGCACTTCCCCGCCACAGGGAAGCTGCTAGCCGGGAATTCTCTGCCTGGTTCTACCCGCTGCCCGGAACGCTACGCAGGGCAAAAGCGGTTCTCGTCCTCCGTGCTTGCTTTTTCTCAGAAAGAGCCGTGGTGTGCGTTTTCGCCGGAAAACGCGTTTTCGGCCGAAAACGTGTACGTTTGCACTTCCCCGCCACAGGGAAGCTGCTAGCCGGGAATTCTCTGCCTGGTTCTACCCGCTGCCCGGAACGCTACGCAGGGCAAAAGCGGTTCTCGTCCTCCGTGCTTGCTTTTTCTCAGAAAGAGCCGTGGTGTGCGTTTTCGCCGGAAAACGCGTTTTCGGCCGAAAACGTGTACGTTTGCACTTCCCCGCCACAGGGAAGCTGCTAGCCGGGAATTCTCTGCCTGGTTCTACCCGCTGCCCGGAACGCTACGCAGGGCAAAAGCGGTTCTCGTCCTCCGTGCTTGCTTTTTCTCAGAAAGAGCCGTGGTGTGCGTTTTCGCCGGAAAACGCGTTTTCGGCCGAAAACGTGTACGTTTGCACTTCCCCGCCACAGGGAAGCTGCTAGCCGGGAATTCTCTGCCTGGTTCTACCCGCTGCCCGGAACGCTACGCAGGGCAAAAGCGGTTCTCGTCCTCCGTGCTTGCTTTTTCTCAGAAAGAGCCGTGGTGTGCGTTTTCGCCGGAAAACGCGTTTTCGGCCGAAAACGTGTACGTTTGCACTTCCCCGCCACAGGGAAGCTGCTAGCCGGGAATTCTCTGCCTGGTTCTACCCGCTGCCCGGAACGCTACGCAGGGCAAAAGCGGTTCTCGTCCTCCGTGCTTGCTTTTTCTCAGAAAGAGCCGTGGTGTGCGTTTTCGCCGGAAAACGCGTTTTCGGCCGAAAACGTGTACGTTTGCACTTCCCCGCCACAGGGAAGCTGCTAGCCGGGAATTCTCTGCCTGGTTCTACCCGCTGCCCGGAACGCTACGCAGGGCAAAAGCGGTTCTCGTCCTCCGTGCTTGCTTTTTCTCAGAAAGAGCCGTGGTGTGCGTTTTCGCCGGAAAACGCGTTTTCGGCCGAAAACGTGTACGTTTGCACTTCCCCGCCACAGGGAAGCTGCTAGCCGGGAATTCTCTGCCTGGTTCTACCCGCTGCCCGGAACGCTACGCAGGGCAAAAGCGGTTCTCGTCCTCCGTGCTTGCTTTTTCTCAGAAAGAGCCGTGGTGTGCGTTTTCGCCGGAAAACGCGTTTTCGGCCGAAAACGTGTACGTTTGCACTTCCCCGCCACAGGGAAGCTGCTAGCCGGGAATTCTCTGCCTGGTTCTACCCGCTGCCCGGAACGCTACGCAGGGCAAAAGCGGTTCTCGTCCTCCGTGCTTGCTTTTTCTCAGAAAGAGCCGTGGTGTGCGTTTTCGCCGGAAAACGCGTTTTCGGCCGAAAACGTGTACGTTTGCACTTCCCCGCCACAGGGAAGCTGCTAGCCGGGAATTCTCTGCCTGGTTCTACCCGCTGCCCGGAACGCTACGCAGGGCAAAAGCGGTTCTCGTCCTCCGTGCTTGCTTTTTCTCAGAAAGAGCCGTGGTGTGCGTTTTCGCCGGAAAACGCGTTTTCGGCCGAAAACGTGTACGTTTGCACTTCCCCGCCACAGGGAAGCTGCTAGCCGGGAATTCTCTGCCTGGTTCTACCCGCTGCCCGGAACGCTACGCAGGGCAAAAGCGGTTCTCGTCCTCCGTGCTTGCTTTTTCTCAGAAAGAGCCGTGGTGTGCGTTTTCGCCGGAAAACGCGTTTTCGGCCGAAAACGTGTACGTTTGCACTTCCCCGCCACAGGGAAGCTGCTAGCCGGGAATTCTCTGCCTGGTTCTACCCGCTGCCCGGAACGCTACGCAGGGCAAAAGCGGTTCTCGTCCTCCGTGCTTGCTTTTTCTCAGAAAGAGCCGTGGTGTGCGTTTTCGCCGGAAAACGCGTTTTCGGCCGAAAACGTGTACGTTTGCACTTCCCCGCCACAGGGAAGCTGCTAGCCGGGAATTCTCTGCCTGGTTCTACCCGCTGCCCGGAACGCTACGCAGGGCAAAAGCGGTTCTCGTCCTCCGTGCTTGCTTTTTCTCAGAAAGAGCCGTGGTGTGCGTTTTCGCCGGAAAACGCGTTTTCGGCCGAAAACGTGTACGTTTGCACTTCCCCGCCACAGGGAAGCTGCTAGCCGGGAATTCTCTGCCTGGTTCTACCCGCTGCCCGGAACGCTACGCAGGGCAAAAGCGGTTCTCGTCCTCCGTGCTTGCTTTTTCTCAGAAAGAGCCGTGGTGTGCGTTTTCGCCGGAAAACGCGTTTTCGGCCGAAAACGTGTACGTTTGCACTTCCCCGCCACAGGGAAGCTGCTAGCCGGGAATTCTCTGCCTGGTTCTACCCGCTGCCCGGAACGCTACGCAGGGCAAAAGCGGTTCTCGTCCTCCGTGCTTGCTTTTTCTCAGAAAGAGCCGTGGTGTGCGTTTTCGCCGGAAAACGCGTTTTCGGCCGAAAACGTGTACGTTTGCACTTCCCCGCCACAGGGAAGCTGCTAGCCGGGAATTCTCTGCCTGGTTCTACCCGCTGCCCGGAACGCTACGCAGGGCAAAAGCGGTTCTCGTCCTCCGTGCTTGCTTTTTCTCAGAAAGAGCCGTGGTGTGCGTTTTCGCCGGAAAACGCGTTTTCGGCCGAAAACGTGTACGTTTGCACTTCCCCGCCACAGGGAAGCTGCTAGCCGGGAATTCTCTGCCTGGTTCTACCCGCTGCCCGGAACGCTACGCAGGGCAAAAGCGGTTCTCGTCCTCCGTGCTTGCTTTTTCTCAGAAAGAGCCGTGGTGTGCGTTTTCGCCGGAAAACGCGTTTTCGGCCGAAAACGTGTACGTTTGCACTTCCCCGCCACAGGGAAGCTGCTAGCCGGGAATTCTCTGCCTGGTTCTACCCGCTGCCCGGAACGCTACGCAGGGCAAAAGCGGTTCTCGTCCTCCGTGCTTGCTTTTTCTCAGAAAGAGCCGTGGTGTGCGTTTTCGCCGGAAAACGCGTTTTCGGCCGAAAACGTGTACGTTTGCACTTCCCCGCCACAGGGAAGCTGCTAGCCGGGAATTCTCTGCCTGGTTCTACCCGCTGCCCGGAACGCTACGCAGGGCAAAAGCGGTTCTCGTCCTCCGTGCTTGCTTTTTCTCAGAAAGAGCCGTGGTGTGCGTTTTCGCCGGAAAACGCGTTTTCGGCCGAAAACGTGTACGTTTGCACTTCCCCGCCACAGGGAAGCTGCTAGCCGGGAATTCTCTGCCTGGTTCTACCCGCTGCCCGGAACGCTACGCAGGGCAAAAGCGGTTCTCGTCCTCCGTGCTTGCTTTTTCTCAGAAAGAGCCGTGGTGTGCGTTTTCGCCGGAAAACGCGTTTTCGGCCGAAAACGTGTACGTTTGCACTTCCCCGCCACAGGGAAGCTGCTAGCCGGGAATTCTCTGCCTGGTTCTACCCGCTGCCCGGAACGCTACGCAGGGCAAAAGCGGTTCTCGTCCTCCGTGCTTGCTTTTTCTCAGAAAGAGCCGTGGTGTGCGTTTTCGCCGGAAAACGCGTTTTCGGCCGAAAACGTGTACGTTTGCACTTCCCCGCCACAGGGAAGCTGCTAGCCGGGAATTCTCTGCCTGGTTCTACCCGCTGCCCGGAACGCTACGCAGGGCAAAAGCGGTTCTCGTCCTCCGTGCTTGCTTTTTCTCAGAAAGAGCCGTGGTGTGCGTTTTCGCCGGAAAACGCGTTTTCGGCCGAAAACGTGTACGTTTGCACTTCCCCGCCACAGGGAAGCTGCTAGCCGGGAATTCTCTGCCTGGTTCTACCCGCTGCCCGGAACGCTACGCAGGGCAAAAGCGGTTCTCGTCCTCCGTGCTTGCTTTTTCTCAGAAAGAGCCGTGGTGTGCGATTTCGCCGGAAAACGCGTTTTCGGCCGAAAACGTGTACGTTTGCACTTCCCCGCCACAGGGAAGCTGCTAGCCGGGAATTCTCTGCCTGGTTCTACCCGCTGCCCGGAACGCTACGCAGGGCAAAAGCGGTTCTCGTCCTCCGTGCTTGCTTTTTCTCAGAAAGAGCCGTGGTGTGCGTTTTCGCCGGAAAACGCGTTTTCGGCCGAAAACGTGTACGTTTGCACTTCCCCGCCACAGGGAAGCTGCTAGCCGGGAATTCTCTGCCTGGTTCTACCCGCTGCCCGGAACGCTACGCAGGGCAAAAGCGGTTCTCGTCCTCCGTGCTTGCTTTTTCTCAGAAAGAGCCGTGGTGTGCGTTTTCGCCGGAAAACGCGTTTTCGGCCGAAAACGTGTACGTTTGCACTTCCCCGCCACAGGGAAGCTGCTAGCCGGGAATTCTCTGCCTGGTTCTACCCGCTGCCCGGAACGCTACGCAGGGCAAAAGCGGTTCTCGTCCTCCGTGCTTGCTTTTTCTCAGAAAGAGCCGTGGTGTGCGTTTTCGCCGGAAAACGCGTTTTCGGCCGAAAACGTGTACGTTTGCACTTCCCCGCCACAGGGAAGCTGCTAGCCGGGAATTCTCTGCCTGGTTCTACCCGCTGCCCGGAACGCTACGCAGGGCAAAAGCGGTTCTCGTCCTCCGTGCTTGCTTTTTCTCAGAAAGAGCCGTGGTGTGCGTTTTCGCCGGAAAACGCGTTTTCGGCCGAAAACGTGTACGTTTGCACTTCCCCGCCACAGGGAAGCTGCTAGCCGGGAATTCTCTGCCTGGTTCTACCCGCTGCCCGGAACGCTACGCAGGGCAAAAGCGGCGGTTCTCGTCCTCCGTGCTTGCTTTTTCTCAGAAAGAGCCGTGGTGTGCGTTTTCGCCGGAAAACGCGTTTTCGGCCGAAAACGTGTACGTTTGCACTTCCCCGCCACAGGGAAGCTGCTAGCCGGGAATTCTCTGCCTGGTTCTACCCGCTGCCCGGAACGCTACGCAGGGCAAAAGCGGTTCTCGTCCTCCGTGCTTGCTTTTTCTCAGAAAGAGCCGTGGTGTGCGTTTTCGCCGGAAAACGCGTTTTCGGCCGAAAACGTGTACGTTTGCACTTCCCCGCCACAGGGAAGCTGCTAGCCGGGAATTCTCTGCCTGGTTCTACCCGCTGCCCGGAACGCTACGCAGGGCAAAAGCGGTTCTCGTCCTCCGTGCTTGCTTTTTCTCGGAAAGAGCCGTGGTGTGCGTTTTCGCCGGAAAACGCGTTTTCGGCCGAAAAAGTGTACGTTTGCACTTCCCCGCCACAGGGAAGCTGCTAGCCGGGAATTCTCTGCCTGGTTCTACCCGCTGCCCGGAACGCTACGCAGGGCAAAAGCGGTTCTCGTCCTCCGTGTTTGCTTTTTCTCGGAAAGAGCCGTGGTGTGCGTTTTCGCCGGAAAACGCGTTTTCGGCCGAAAACGTGTACGTTTGCACTTCCCCGCCACAGGGAAGCTGCTAGCCGGGAATTCTCTGCCTGGTTCTACCCGCTGCCCGGAACGCTACGCAGGGCAAAAGCGGTTCTCGTCCTCCGTGCTTGCTTTTTCTCGGAAAGAGCCGTGGTGTGCGTTTTCGCCGGAAAACGCGTTTTCGGCCGAAAACGTGTACGTTTGCACTTCCCCGCCACAGGGAAGCTGCTAGCCGGGAATTCTCTGCCTGGTTCTACCCGCTGCCCGGAACGCTACGCAGGGCAAAAGCGGTTCTCGTCCTCCGTGTTTGCTTTTTCTCGGAAAGAGCCGTGCTGTGCGTTTTCGCCGGAAAACGCGTTTTCGGCCGAAAACGTGTACGTTTGCACTTCCCCGCCACAGGGAAGCTGCTAGCCGGGAATTCTCTGCCTGGTTCTACCCGCTGCCCGGAACGCTACGCAGGGCAAAAGCGGTTCTCGTCCTCCGTGCTTGCTTTTTCTCAGAAAGAGCCGTGGTGTGCGTTTTCGCCGGAAAACGGGTTTTCGGCCGAAAACGTGTACGTTTGCACTTCCCCGCCACAGGGAAGCTGCTAGCCGGGAATTCTCTGCCTGGTTCTACCCGCTGCCCGGAACGCTACGCAGGGCAAAAGCGGTTCTCGTCCTCCGTGCTTGCTTTTTCTCGGAAAGAGCCGTGGTGTGCGTTTTCGCCGGAAAACGCGTTTTCGGCCGAAAACGTGTACGTTTGCACTTCCCCGCCACAGGGAAGCTGCTAGCCGGGAATTCTCTGCCTGGTTCTACCCGCTGCCCGGAACGCTACGCAGGGCAAAAGCGGTTCTCGTCCTCCGTGCTTGCTTTTTCTCAGAAAGAGCCGTGGTGTGCGTTTTCGCCGGAAAACGCGTTTTCGGCCGAAAACGTGTACGTTTGCACTTCCCCGCCACAGGGAAGCTGCTAGCCGGGAATTCTCTGCCTGGTTCTACCCGCTGCCCGGAACGCTACGCAGGGCAAAAGCGGTTCTCGTCCTCCGTGCTTGCTTTTTCTCAGAAAGAGCCGTGGTGTGCGTTTTCGCCGGAAAACGCGTTTTCGGCCGAAAACGTGTACGTTTGCACTTCCCCGCCACAGGGAAGCTGCTAGCCGGGAATTCTCTGCCTGGTTCTACCCGCTGCCCGGAACGCTACGCAGGGCAAAAGCGGTTCTCGTCCTCCGTGCTTGCTTTTTCTCGGAAAGAGCCGTGGTGTGCGTTTTCGCCGGAAAACGCGTTTTCGGCCGAAAAAGTGTACGTTTGCACTTCCCCGCCACAGGGAAGCTGCTAGCCGGGAATTCTCTGCCTGGTTCTACCCGCTGCCCGGAACGCTACGCAGGGCAAAAGCGGTTCTCGTCCTCCGTGTTTGCTTTTTCTCGGAAAGAGCCGTGGTGTGCGTTTTCGCCGGAAAACGCGTTTTCGGCCGAAAACGTGTACGTTTGCACTTCCCCGCCACAGGGAAGCTGCTAGCCGGGAATTCTCTGCCTGGTTCTACCCGCTGCCCGGAACGCTACGCAGGGCAAAAGCGGTTCTCGTCCTCCGTGCTTGCTTTTTCTCGGAAAGAGCCGTGGTGTGCGTTTTCGCCGGAAAACGCGTTTTCGGCCGAAAACGTGTACGTTTGCACTTCCCCGCCACAGGGAAGCTGCTAGCCGGGAATTCTCTGCCTGGTTCTACCCGCTGCCCGGAACGCTACGCAGGGCAAAAGCGGTTCTCGTCCTCCGTGTTTGCTTTTTCTCGGAAAGAGCCGTGCTGTGCGTTTTCGCCGGAAAACGCGTTTTCGGCCGAAAACGTGTACGTTTGCACTTCCCCGCCACAGGGAAGCTGCTAGCCGGGAATTCTCTGCCTGGTTCTACCCGCTGCCCGGAACGCTACGCAGGGCAAAAGCGGTTCTCGTCCTCCGTGCTTGCTTTTTCTCGGAAAGAGCCGTGGTGTGCGTTTTCGCCGGAAAACGCGTTTTCGGCCGAAAACGTGTACGTTTGCACTTCCCCGCCACAGGGAAGCTGCTAGCCGGGAATTCTCTGCCTGGTTCTACCCGCTGCCCGGAACGCTACGCAGGGCAAAAGCGGTTCTCGTCCTCTGTGCTTGCTTTTTCTCGGAAAGAGCCGTGGTGTGCGTTTTCGCCGGAAAACGCGTTTTCGGCCGAAAACGTGTACGTTTGCACTTCCCCGCCACAGGGAAGCTGCTAGCCGGGAATTCTCTGCCTGGTTCTACCCGCTGCCCGGAACGCTACGCAGGGCAAAAGCGGTTCTCGTCCTCCGTGCTTGCTTTTTCTCGGAAAGAGCCGTGGTGTGCGTTTTCGCCGGAAAACGCGTTTTCGGCCGAAAACGTGTACGTTTGCACTTCCCCGCCACAGGGAAGCTGCTAGCCGGGAATTCTCTGCCTGGTTCTACCCGCTGCCCGGAACGCTACGCAGGGCAAAAGCGGTTCTCGTCCTCCGTGCTTGCTTTTTCTCGGAAAGAGCCGTGGTGTGCGATTTCGCCGGAAAACGCGTTTTCGGCCGAAAACGTGTACGTTTGCACTTCCCCGCCACAGGGAAGCTGCTAGCCGGGAATTCTCTGCCTGGTTCTACCCGCTGCCCGGAACGCTACGCAGGGCAAAAGCGGTTCTCGTCCTCCGTGCTTGCTTTTTCTCAGAAAGAGCCGTGGTGTGCGATTTCGCCGGAAAACGCGTTTTCGGCCGAAAACGTGTACGTTTGCACTTCCCCGCCACAGGGAAGCTGCTAGCCGGGAATTCTCTGCCTGGTTCTACCCGCTGCCCGGAACGCTACGCAGGGCAAAAGCGGTTCTCGTCCTCCGTGCTTGCTTTTTCTCGGAAAGAGCCGTGGTGTGCGATTTCGCCGGAAAACGCGTTTTCGGCCGAAAACGTGTACGTTTGCACTTCCCCGCCACAGGGAAGCTGCTAGCCGGGAATTCTCTGCCTGGTTCTACCCGCTGCCCGGAACGCTACGCAGGGCAAAAGCGGTTCTCGTCCTCCGTGCTTGCTTTTTCTCGGAAAGAGCCGTGGTGTGCGTTTTCGCCGGAAAACGCGTTTTCGGCCGAAAACGTGTACGTTTGCACTTCCCCGCCACAGGGAAGCTGCTAGCCGGGAATTCTCTGCCTGGTTCTACCCGCTGCCCGGAACGCTACGCAGGGCAAAAGCATTTCTCGTCCTCCGTGTTTGCTTTTTCTCGGAAAGAGCCGTGCTGTGCGTTTTCGCCGGAAAACGCGTTTTCGGCCGAAAACGTGTACGTTTGCACTTCCCCGCCACAGGGAAGCTGCTAGCCGGGAATTCTCTGCCTGGTTCTACCCGCTGCCCGGAACGCTACGCAGGGCAAAAGCGGTTCTCGTCCTCCGTGCTTGCTTTTTCTCGGAAAGAGCCGTGGTGTGCGTTTTCGCCGGAAAACGCGTTTTCGGCCGAAAACGTGTACGTTTGCACTTCCCCGCCACAGGGAAGCTGCTAGCCGGGAATTCTCTGCCTGGCTCTACCCGCTGCCCGGAACGCTACGCAGGGCAAAAGCGGTTCTCGTCCTCCGTGCTTGCTTTTTCTCGGAAAGAGCCGTGGTGTGCGTTTTCGCCGGAAAACGCGTTTTCGGCCGAAAACGTGTACGTTTGCACTTCCCCGCCACAGGGAAGCTGCTAGCCGGGAATTCTCTGCCTGGTTCTACCCGCTGCCCGGAACGCTACGCAGGGCAAAAGCGGTTCTCGTCCTCCGTGCTTGCTTTTTCTCAGAAAGAGCCGTGGTGTGCGTTTTCGCCGGAAAACGCGTTTTCGGCCGAAAACGTGTACGTTTGCACTTCCCCGCCACAGGGAAGCTGCTAGCCGGGAATTCTCTGCCTGGTTCTACCCGCTGCCCGGAACGCTACGCAGGGCAAAAGCGGTTCTCGTCCTCCGTGCTTGCTTTTTCTCAGAAAGAGCCGTGGTGTGCGTTTTCGCCGGAAAACGCGTTTTCGGCCGAAAACGTGTACGTTTGCACTTCCCCGCCACAGGGAAGCTGCTAGCCGGGAATTCTCTGCCTGGTTCTACCCGCTGCCCGGAACGCTACGCAGGGCAAAAGCGGTTCTCGTCCTCCGTGCTTGCTTTTTCTCAGAAAGAGCCGTGGTGTGCGATTTCGCCGGAAAACGCGTTTTCGGCCGAAAACGTGTACGTTTGCACTTCCCCGCCACAGGGAAGCTGCTAGCCGGGAATTCTCTGCCTGGTTCTACCCGCTGCCCGGAACGCTACGCAGGGCAAAAGCGGTTCTCGTCCTCCGTGCTTGCTTTTTCTCGGAAAGAGCCGTGGTGTGCGTTTTCGCCGGAAAACGCGTTTTCGGCCGAAAACGTGTACGTTTGCACTTCCCCGCCACAGGGAAGCTGCTAGCCGGGAATTCTCTGCCTGGTTCTACCCGCTGCCCGGAACGCTACGCAGGGCAAAAGCGGTTCTCGTCCTCCGTGCTTGCTTTTTCTCGGAAAGAGCCGTGGTGTGCGTTTTCGCCGGAAAACGCGTTTTCGGCCGAAAACGTGTACGTTTGCACTTCCCCGCCACAGGGAAGCTGCTAGCCGGGAATTCTCTGCCTGGTTCTACCCGCTGCCCGGAACGCTACGCAGGGCAAAAGCGGTTCTCCTCCTCCGTGCTTGCTTTTTCTCGGAAAGAGCCGTGGTGTGCGATTTCGCCGGAAAACGCGTTTTCGGCCGAAAACGTGTACGTTTGCACTTCCCCGCCACAGGGAAGCTGCTAGCCGGGAATTCTCTGCCTGGTTCTACCCGCTGCCCGGAACGCTACGCAGGGCAAAAGCGGTTCTCGTCCTCCGTGCTTGCTTTTTCTCAGAAAGAGCCGTGGTGTGCGTTTTCGCCGGAAAACGCGTTTTCGGCCGAAAACGTGTACGTTTGCACTTCCCCGCCACAGGGAAGCTGCTAGCCGGGAATTCTCTGCCTGGTTCTACCCGCTGCCCGGAACGCTACGCAGGGCAAAAGCGGTTCTCGTCCTCCGTGCTTGCTTTTTCTCGGAAAGAGCCGTGGTGTGCGTTTTCGCCGGAAAACGCGTTTTCGGCCGAAAACGTGTACGTTTGCACTTCCCCGCCACAGGGAAGCTGCTAGCCGGGAATTCTCTGCCTGGTTCTACCCGCTGCCCGGAACGCTACGCAGGGCAAAAGCATTTCTCGTCCTCCGTGTTTGCTTTTTCTCGGAAAGAGCCGTGCTGTGCGTTTTCGCCGGAAAACGCGTTTTCGGCCGAAAACGTGTACGTTTGCACTTCCCCGCCACAGGGAAGCTGCTAGCCGGGAATTCTCTGCCTGGTTCTACCCGCTGCCCGGAACGCTACGCAGGGCAAAAGCGGTTCTCGTCCTCTGTGCTTGCTTTTTCTCGGAAAGAGCCGTGGTGTGCGTTTTCGCCGGAAAACGCGTTTTCGGCCGAAAACGTGTACGTTTGCACTTCCCCGCCACAGGGAAGCTGCTAGCCGGGAATTCTCTGCCTGGCTCTACCCGCTGCCCGGAACGCTACGCAGGGCAAAAGCGGTTCTCGTCCTCCGTGCTTGCTTTTTCTCAGAAAGAGCCGTGGTGTGCGTTTTCGCCGGAAAACGCGTTTTCGGCCGAAAACGTGTACGTTTGCACTTCCCCGCCACAGGGAAGCTGCTAGCCGGGAATTCTCTGCCTGGTTCTACCCGCTGCCCGGAACGCTACGCAGGGCAAAAGCGGTTCTCGTCCTCCGTGCTTGCTTTTTCTCAGAAAGAGCCGTGGTGTGCGTTTTCGCCGGAAAACGCGTTTTCGGCCGAAAACGTGTACGTTTGCACTTCCCCGCCACAGGGAAGCTGCTAGCCGGGAATTCTCTGCCTGGTTCTACCCGCTGCCCGGAACGCTACGCAGGGCAAAAGCGGTTCTCGTCCTCCGTGCTTGCTTTTTCTCAGAAAGAGCCGTGGTGTGCGTTTTCGCCGGAAAACGCGTTTTCGGCCGAAAACGTGTACGTTTGCACTTCCCCGCCACAGGGAAGCTGCTAGCCGGGAATTCTCTGCCTGGTTCTACCCGCTGCCCGGAACGCTACGCAGGGCAAAAGCGGTTCTCGTCCTCCGTGCTTGCTTTTTCTCAGAAAGAGCCGTGGTGTGCGATTTCGCCGGAAAACGCGTTTTCGGCCGAAAACGTGTACGTTTGCACTTCCCCGCCACAGGGAAGCTGCTAGCCGGGAATTCTCTGCCTGGTTCTACCCGCTGCCCGGAACGCTACGCAGGGCAAAAGCGGTTCTCGTCCTCCGTGCTTGCTTTTTCTCGGAAAGAGCCGTGCTGTGCGTTTTCGCCGGAAAACGCGTTTTCGGCCGAAAACGTGTACGTTTGCACTTCCCCGCCACAGGGAAGCTGCTAGCCGGGAATTCTCTGCCTGGTTCTACCCGCTGCCCGGAACGCTACGCAGGGCAAAAGCGGTTCTCGTCCTCCGTGCTTGCTTTTTCTCGGAAAGAGCCGTGGTGTGCGTTTTCGCCGGAAAACGCGTTTTCGGCCGAAAACGTGTACGTTTGCACTTCCCCGCCACAGGGAAGCTGCTAGCCGGGAATTCTCTGCCTGGTTCTACCCGCTGCCCGGAACGCTACGCAGGGCAAAAGCGGTTCTCGTCCTCCGTGCTTGCTTTTTCTCGGAAAGAGCCGTGGTGTGCGTTTTCGCCGGAAAACGCGTTTTCGGCCGAAAACGTGTACGTTTGCACTTCCCCGCCACAGGGAAGCTGCTAGCCGGGAATTCTCTGCCTGGTTCTACCCGCTGCCCGGAACGCTACGCAGGGCAAAAGCGGTTCTCGTCCTCCGTGCTTGCTTTTTCTCGGAAAGAGCCGTGGTGTGCGATTTCGCCGGAAAACGCGTTTTCGGCCGAAAACGTGTACGTTTGCACTTCCCCGCCACAGGGAAGCTGCTAGCCGGGAATTCTCTGCCTGGTTCTACCCGCTGCCCGGAACGCTACGCAGGGCAAAAGCGGTTCTCGTCCTCCGTGCTTGCTTTTTCTCGGAAAGAGCCGTGGTGTGCGTTTTCGCCGGAAAACGCGTTTTCGGCCGAAAACGTGTACGTTTGCACTTCCCCGCCACAGGGAAGCTGCTAGCCGGGAATTCTCTGGCTGGTTCTACCCGCTGCCCGGAACGCTACGCAGGGCAAAAGCGGTTCTCGTCCTCCGTGCTTGCTTTTTCTCGGAAAGAGCCGTGGTGTGCGTTTTCGCCGGAAAACGCGTTTTCGGCCGAAAACGTGTACGTTTGCACTTCCCCGCCACAGGGAAGCTGCTAGCCGGGAATTCTCTGCCTGGTTCTACCCGCTGCCCGGAACGCTACGCAGGGCAAAAGCGGTTCTCGTCCTCCGTGTTTGCTTTTTCTCGGAAAGAGCCGTGCTGTGCGTTTTCGCCGGAAAACGCGTTTTCGGCCGAAAACGTGTACGTTTGCACTTCCCCGCCACAGGGAAGCTGCTAGCCGGGAATTCTCTGCCTGGTTCTACCCGCTGCCCGGAACGCTACGCAGGGCAAAAGCGGTTCTCGTCCTCCGTGCTTGCTTTTTCTCGGAAAGAGCCGTGGTGTGCGTTTTCGCCGGAAAACGCGTTTTCGGCCGAAAACGTGTACGTTTGCACTTCCCCGCCACAGGGAAGCTGCTAGCCGGGAATTCTCTGCCTGGTTCTACCCGCTGCCCGGAACGCTACGCAGGGCAAAAGCGGTTCTCGTCCTCCGTGCTTGCTTTTTCTCGGAAAGAGCCGTGGTGTGCGTTTTCGCCGGAAAACGCGTTTTCGGCCGAAAACGTGTACGTTTGCACTTCCCCGCCACAGGGAAGCTGCTAGCCGGGAATTCTCTGCCTGGTTCTACCCGCTGCCCGGAACGCTACGCAGGGCAAAAGCGGTTCTCGTCCTCCGTGCTTGCTTTTTCTCAGAAAGAGCCGTGGTGTGCGTTTTCGCCGGAAAACGCGTTTTCGGCCGAAAACGTGTACGTTTGCACTTCCCCGCCACAGGGAAGCTGCTAGCCGGGAATTCTCTGCCTGGTTCTACCCGCTGCCCGGAACGCTACGCAGGGCAAAAGCGGTTCTCGTCCTCCGTGCTTGCTTTTTCTCAGAAAGAGCCGTGGTGTGCGTTTTCGCCGGAAAACGCGTTTTCGGCCGAAAACGTGTACGTTTGCACTTCCCCGCCACAGGGAAGCTGCTAGCCGGGAATTCTCTGCCTGGTTCTACCCGCTGCCCGGAACGCTACGCAGGGCAAAAGCGGTTCTCGTCCTCCGTGCTTGCTTTTTCTCAGAAAGAGCCGTGGTGTGCGTTTTCGCCGGAAAACGCGTTTTCGGCCGAAAACGTGTACGTTTGCACTTCCCCGCCACAGGGAAGCTGCTAGACGGGAATTTTCTGCCTGGTTCTACCCGCTGCCCTGAACGCTACGCAGGGCAAAAGCGGTTCTCGTCCTCCGTGCTTGCTTTTTCTCGGAAAGAGCCGTGGTGTGCGTTTTCGCCGGAAAACGCGTTTTCGGCCGTAAACGTGTACGTTTGCACTTCCCCGCCACAGGGAAGCTGCTAGCCGGGAATTCTCTGCCTGGTTCTACCCGCTGCCCGGAACGCTACGCAGGGCAAAAGCGGTTCTCGTCCTCCGTGCTTGCTTTTTCTCGGAAAGAGCCGTGGTGTGCGTTTTCGCCGGAAAACGCGTTTTCGGCCGAAAACGTGTACGTTTGCACTTCCCCGCCACAGGGAAGCTGCTAGCCGGGAATTCTCTGCCTGGTTCTACCCGCTGCCCGGAACGCTACGCAGGGCAAAAGCGGTTCTCGTCCTCCGTGCTTGCTTTTTCTCGGAAAGAGCCGTGGTGTGCGATTTCGCCGGAAAACGCGTTTTCGGCCGAAAACGTGTACGTTTGCACTTCCCCGCCACAGGGAAGCTGCTAGCCGGGAATTCTCTGCCTGGTTCTACCCGCTGCCCGGAACGCTACGCAGGGCAAAAGCGGTTCTCGTCCTCCGTGCTTGCTTTTTCTCGGAAAGAGCCGTGGTGTGCGTTTTCGCCGGAAAACGCGTTTTCGGCCGAAAACGTGTACGTTTGCACTTCCCCGCCACAGGGAAGCTGCTAGCCGGGAATTCTCTGGCTGGTTCTACCCGCTGCCCGGAACGCTACGCAGGGCAAAAGCGGTTCTCGTCCTCCGTGCTTGCTTTTTCTCGGAAAGAGCCGTGGTGTGCGTTTTCGCCGGAAAACGCGTTTTCGGCCGAAAACGTGTACGTTTGCACTTCCCCGCCACAGGGAAGCTGCTAGCCGGGAATTCTCTGCCTGGTTCTACCCGCTGCCCGGAACGCTACGCAGGGCAAAAGCGGTTCTCGTCCTCCGTGTTTGCTTTTTCTCGGAAAGAGCCGTGCTGTGCGTTTTCGCCGGAAAACGCGTTTTCGGCCGAAAACGTGTACGTTTGCACTTCCCCGCCACAGGGAAGCTGCTAGCCGGGAATTCTCTGCCTGGTTCTACCCGCTGCCCGGAACGCTACGCAGGGCAAAAGCGGTTCTCGTCCTCCGTGCTTGCTTTTTCTCGGAAAGAGCCGTGGTGTGCGTTTTCGCCGGAAAACGCGTTTTCGGCCGAAAACGTGTACGTTTGCACTTCCCCGCCACAGGGAAGCTGCTAGCCGGGAATTCTCTGCCTGGTTCTACCCGCTGCCCGGAACGCTACGCAGGGCAAAAGCGGTTCTCGTCCTCCGTGCTTGCTTTTTCTCGGAAAGAGCCGTGGTGTGCGTTTTCGCCGGAAAACGCGTTTTCGGCCGAAAACGTGTACGTTTGCACTTCCCCGCCACAGGAAAGCTGCTAGCCGGGAATTCTCTGCCTGGTTCTACCCGCTGCCCGGAACGCTACGCAGGGCAAAAGCGGTTCTCGTCCTCCGTGCTTGCTTTTTCTCAGAAAGAGCCGTGGTGTGCGTTTTCGCCGGAAAACGCGTTTTCGGCCGAAAACGTGTACGTTTGCACTTCCCCGCCACAGGGAAGCTGCTAGCCGGGAATTCTCTGCCTGGTTCTACCCGCTGCCCGGAACGCTACGCAGGGCAAAAGCGGTTCTCGTCCTCCGTGCTTGCTTTTTCTCAGAAAGAGCCGTGGTGTGCGTTTTCGCCGGAAAACGCGTTTTCGGCCGAAAACGTGTACGTTTGCACTTCCCCGCCACAGGGAAGCTGCTAGCCGGGAATTCTCTGCCTGGTTCTACCCGCTGCCCGGAACGCTACGCAGGGCAAAAGCGGTTCTCGTCCTCCGTGCTTGCTTTTTCTCAGAAAGAGCCGTGGTGTGCGTTTTCGCCGGAAAACGCGTTTTCGGCCGAAAACGTGTACGTTTGCACTTCCCCGCCACAGGGAAGCTGCTAGCCGGGAATTCTCTGCCTGGTTCTACCCGCTGCCCGGAACGCTACGCAGGGCAAAAGCATTTCTCGTCCTCCGTGTTTGCTTTTTCTCGGAAAGAGCCGTGCTGTGCGTTTTCGCCGGAAAACGCGTTTTCGGCCGAAAACGTGTACGTTTGCACTTCCCCGCCACAGGGAAGCTGCTAGCCGGGAATTCTCTGCCTGGTTCTACCCGCTGCCCGGAACGCTACGCAGGGCAAAAGCGGTTCTCGTCCTCTGTGCTTGCTTTTTCTCGGAAAGAGCCGTGGTGTGCGTTTTCGCCGGAAAACGCGTTTTCGGCCGAAAACGTGTACGTTTGCACTTCCCCGCCACAGGGAAGCTGCTAGCCGGGAATTCTCTGCCTGGCTCTACCCGCTGCCCGGAACGCTACGCAGGGCAAAAGCGGTTCTCGTCCTCCGTGCTTGCTTTTTCTCGGAAAGAGCCGTGGTGTGCGTTTTCGCCGGAAAACGCGTTTTCGGCCGAAAACGTGTACGTTTGCACTTCCCCGCCACAGGGAAGCTGCTAGCCGGGAATTCTCTGCCTGGTTCTACCCGCTGCCCGGAACGCTACGCAGGGCAAAAGCGGTTCTCGTCCTCCGTGCTTGCTTTTTCTCAGAAAGAGCCGTGGTGTGCGTTTTCGCCGGAAAACGCGTTTTCGGCCGAAAACGTGTACGTTTGCACTTCCCCGCCACAGGGAAGCTGCTAGCCGGGAATTCTCTGCCTGGTTCTACCCGCTGCCCGGAACGCTACGCAGGGCAAAAGCGGTTCTCGTCCTCCGTGCTTGCTTTTTCTCGGAAAGAGCCGTGGTGTGCGTTTTCGCCGGAAAACGCGTTTTCGGCCGAAAACGTGTACGTTTGCACTTCCCCGCCACAGGGAAGCTGCTAGCCGGGAATTCTCTGCCTGGTTCTACCCGCTGCCCGGAACGCTACGCAGGGCAAAAGCGGTTCTCGTCCTCCGTGCTTGCTTTTTCTCAGAAAGAGCCGTGGTGTGCGTTTTCGCCGGAAAACGCGTTTTCGGCCGAAAACGTGTACGTTTGCACTTCCCCGCCACAGGGAAGCTGCTAGCCGGGAATTCTCTGCCTGGTTCTACCCGCTGCCCGGAACGCTACGCAGGGCAAAAGCGGTTCTCGTCCTCTGTGCTTGCTTTTTCTCGGAAAGAGCCGTGGTGTGCGTTTTCGCCGGAAAACGCTTTTTCGGCCGAAAACGTGTACGTTTGCACTTCCCCGCCACAGGGAAGCTGCTAGCCGGGAATTCTCTGCCTGGCTCTACCCGCTGCCCGGAACGCTACGCAGGGCAAAAGCGGTTCTCGTCCTCCGTGCTTGCTTTTTCTCGGAAAGAGCCGTGGTGTGCGTTTTCGCCGGAAAACGCGTTTTCGGCCGAAAACGTGTACGTTTGCACTTCCCCGCCACAGGGAAGCTGCTAGCCGGGAATTCTCTGCCTGGTTCTACCCGCTGCCCGGAACGCTACGCAGGGCAAAAGCGGTTCTCGTCCTCCGTGCTTGCTTTTTCTCAGAAAGAGCCGTGGTGTGCGTTTTCGCCGGAAAACGCGTTTTCGGCCGAAAACGTGTACGTTTGCACTTCCCCGCCACAGGGAAGCTGCTAGCCGGGAATTCTCTGCCTGGTTCTACCCGCTGCCCGGAACGCTACGCAGGGCAAAAGCGGTTCTCGTCCTCCGTGCTTGCTTTTTCTCGGAAAGAGCCGTGGTGTGCGTTTTCGCCGGAAAACGCGTTTTCGGCCGAAAACGTGTACGTTTGCACTTCCCCGCCACAGGGAAGCTGCTAGCCGGGAATTCTCTGCCTGGTTCTACCCGCTGCCCGGAACGCTACGCAGGGCAAAAGCGGTTCTCGTCCTCTGTGCTTGCTTTTTCTCGGAAAGAGCCGTGGTGTGCGTTTTCGCCGGAAAACGCGTTTTCGGCCGAAAACGTGTACGTTTGCACTTCCCCGCCACAGGGAAGCTGCTAGCCGGGAATTCTCTGCCTGGTTCTACCCGCTGCCCGGAACGCTACGCAGGGCAAAAGCGGTTCTCGTCCTCCGTGCTTGCTTTTTCTCGGAAAGAGCCGTGGTGTGCGTTTTCGCCGGAAAACGCGTTTTCGGCCGAAAACGTGTACGTTTGCACTTCCCCGCCACAGGGAAGCTGCTAGCCGGGAATTCTCTGCCTGGTTCTACCCGCTGCCCGGAACGCTACGCAGGGCAAAAGCGGTTCTCGTCCTCCGTGCTTGCTTTTTCTCGGAAAGAGCCGTGGTGTGCGATTTCGCCGGAAAACGCGTTTTCGGCCGAAAACGTGTACGTTTGCACTTCCCCGCCACAGGGAAGCTGCTAGCCGGGAATTCTCTGCCTGGTTCTACCCGCTGCCCGGAACGCTACGCAGGGCAAAAGCGGTTCTCGTCCTCCGTGCTTGCTTTTTCTCAGAAAGAGCCGTGGTGTGCGTTTTCGCCGGAAAACGCGTTTTCGGCCGAAAACGTGTACGTTTGCACTTCCCCGCCACAGGGAAGCTGCTAGCCGGGAATTCTCTGCCTGGTTCTACCCGCTGCCCGGAACGCTACGCAGGGCAAAAGCGGTTCTCGTCCTCCGTGCTTGCTTTTTCTCGGAAAGAGCCGTGGTGTGCGTTTTCGCCGGAAAACGCGTTTTCGGCCGAAAACGTGTACGTTTGCACTTCCCCGCCACAGGGAAGCTGCTAGCCGGGAATTCTCTGCCTGGTTCTACCCGCTGCCCGGAACGCTACGCAGGGCAAAAGCATTTCTCGTCCTCCGTGTTTGCTTTTTCTCGGAAAGAGCCGTGCTGTGCGTTTTCGCCGGAAAACGCGTTTTCGGCCGAAAACGTGTACGTTTGCACTTCCCCGCCACAGGGAAGCTGCTAGCCGGGAATTCTCTGCCTGGTTCTACCCGCTGCCCGGAACGCTACGCAGGGCAAAAGCGGTTCTCGTCCTCCGTGCTTGCTTTTTCTCGGAAAGAGCCGTGGTGTGCGTTTTCGCCGGAAAACGCGTTTTCGGCCGAAAACGTGTACGTTTGCACTTCCCCGCCACAGGGAAGCTGCTAGCCGGGAATTCTCTGCCTGGCTCTACCCGCTGCCCGGAACGCTACGCAGGGCAAAAGCGGTTCTCGTCCTCCGTGCTTGCTTTTTCTCGGAAAGAGCCGTGGTGTGCGTTTTCGCCGGAAAACGCGTTTTCGGCCGAAAACGTGTACGTTTGCACTTCCCCGCCACAGGGAAGCTGCTAGCCGGGAATTCTCTGCCTGGTTCTACCCGCTGCCCGGAACGCTACGCAGGGCAAAAGCGGTTCTCGTCCTCCGTGCTTGCTTTTTCTCAGAAAGAGCCGTGGTGTGCGTTTTCGCCGGAAAACGCGTTTTCGGCCGAAAACGTGTACGTTTGCACTTCCCCGCCACAGGGAAGCTGCTAGCCGGGAATTCTCTGCCTGGTTCTACCCGCTGCCCGGAACGCTACGCAGGGCAAAAGCGGTTCTCGTCCTCCGTGCTTGCTTTTTCTCAGAAAGAGCCGTGGTGTGCGTTTTCGCCGGAAAACGCGTTTTCGGCCGAAAACGTGTACGTTTGCACTTCCCCGCCACAGGGAAGCTGCTAGCCGGGAATTCTCTGCCTGGTTCTACCCGCTGCCCGGAACGCTACGCAGGGCAAAAGCGGTTCTCGTCCTCCGTGCTTGCTTTTTCTCAGAAAGAGCCGTGGTGTGCGATTTCGCCGGAAAACGCGTTTTCGGCCGAAAACGTGTACGTTTGCACTTCCCCGCCACAGGGAAGCTGCTAGCCGGGAATTCTCTGCCTGGTTCTACCCGCTGCCCGGAACGCTACGCAGGGCAAAAGCGGTTCTCGTCCTCCGTGCTTGCTTTTTCTCGGAAAGAGCCGTGGTGTGCGTTTTCGCCGGAAAACGCGTTTTCGGCCGAAAACGTGTACGTTTGCACTTCCCCGCCACAGGGAAGCTGCTAGCCGGGAATTCTCTGCCTGGTTCTACCCGCTGCCCGGAACGCTACGCAGGGCAAAAGCGGTTCTCGTCCTCCGTGCTTGCTTTTTCTCGGAAAGAGCCGTGGTGTGCGTTTTCGCCGGAAAACGCGTTTTCGGCCGAAAACGTGTACGTTTGCACTTCCCCGCCACAGGGAAGCTGCTAGCCGGGAATTCTCTGCCTGGTTCTACCCGCTGCCCGGAACGCTACGCAGGGCAAAAGCGGTTCTCGTCCTCCGTGCTTGCTTTTTCTCGGAAAGAGCCGTGGTGTGCGATTTCGCCGGAAAACGCGTTTTCGGCCGAAAACGTGTACGTTTGCACTTCCCCGCCACAGGGAAGCTGCTAGCCGGGAATTCTCTGCCTGGTTCTACCCGCTGCCCGGAACGCTACGCAGGGCAAAAGCGGTTCTCGTCCTCCGTGCTTGCTTTTTCTCAGAAAGAGCCGTGGTGTGCGTTTTCGCCGGAAAACGCGTTTTCGGCCGAAAACGTGTACGTTTGCACTTCCCCGCCACAGGGAAGCTGCTAGCCGGGAATTCTCTGCCTGGTTCTACCCGCTGCCCGGAACGCTACGCAGGGCAAAAGCGGTTCTCGTCCTCCGTGCTTGCTTTTTCTCGGAAAGAGCCGTGGTGTGCGTTTTCGCCGGAAAACGCGTTTTCGGCCGAAAACGTGTACGTTTGCACTTCCCCGCCACAGGGAAGCTGCTAGCCGGGAATTCTCTGCCTGGTTCTACCCGCTGCCCGGAACGCTACGCAGGGCAAAAGCATTTCTCGTCCTCCGTGTTTGCTTTTTCTCGGAAAGAGCCGTGCTGTGCGTTTTCGCCGGAAAACGCGTTTTCGGCCGAAAACGTGTACGTTTGCACTTCCCCGCCACAGGGAAGCTGCTAGCCGGGAATTCTCTGCCTGGTTCTACCCGCTGCCCGGAACGCTACGCAGGGCAAAAGCGGTTCTCGTCCTCTGTGCTTGCTTTTTCTCGGAAAGAGCCGTGGTGTGCGTTTTCGCCGGAAAACGCGTTTTCGGCCGAAAACGTGTACGTTTGCACTTCCCCGCCACAGGGAAGCTGCTAGCCGGGAATTCTCTGCCTGGCTCTACCCGCTGCCCGGAACGCTACGCAGGGCAAAAGCGGTTCTCGTCCTCCGTGCTTGCTTTTTCTCAGAAAGAGCCGTGGTGTGCGTTTTCGCCGGAAAACGCGTTTTCGGCCGAAAACGTGTACGTTTGCACTTCCCCGCCACAGGGAAGCTGCTAGCCGGGAATTCTCTGCCTGGTTCTACCCGCTGCCCGGAACGCTACGCAGGGCAAAAGCGGTTCTCGTCCTCCGTGCTTGCTTTTTCTCAGAAAGAGCCGTGGTGTGCGTTTTCGCCGGAAAACGCGTTTTCGGCCGAAAACGTGTACGTTTGCACTTCCCCGCCACAGGGAAGCTGCTAGCCGGGAATTCTCTGCCTGGTTCTACCCGCTGCCCGGAACGCTACGCAGGGCAAAAGCGGTTCTCGTCCTCCGTGCTTGCTTTTTCTCAGAAAGAGCCGTGGTGTGCGTTTTCGCCGGAAAACGCGTTTTCGGCCGAAAACGTGTACGTTTGCACTTCCCCGCCACAGGGAAGCTGCTAGCCGGGAATTCTCTGCCTGGTTCTACCCGCTGCCCGGAACGCTACGCAGGGCAAAAGCGGTTCTCGTCCTCCGTGCTTGCTTTTTCTCAGAAAGAGCCGTGGTGTGCGATTTCGCCGGAAAACGCGTTTTCGGCCGAAAACGTGTACGTTTGCACTTCCCCGCCACAGGGAAGCTGCTAGCCGGGAATTCTCTGCCTGGTTCTACCCGCTGCCCGGAACGCTACGCAGGGCAAAAGCGGTTCTCGTCCTCCGTGCTTGCTTTTTCTCGGAAAGAGCCGTGCTGTGCGTTTTCGCCGGAAAACGCGTTTTCGGCCGAAAACGTGTACGTTTGCACTTCCCCGCCACAGGGAAGCTGCTAGCCGGGAATTCTCTGCCTGGTTCTACCCGCTGCCCGGAACGCTACGCAGGGCAAAAGCGGTTCTCGTCCTCCGTGCTTGCTTTTTCTCGGAAAGAGCCGTGGTGTGCGTTTTCGCCGGAAAACGCGTTTTCGGCCGAAAACGTGTACGTTTGCACTTCCCCGCCACAGGGAAGCTGCTAGCCGGGAATTCTCTGCCTGGTTCTACCCGCTGCCCGGAACGCTACGCAGGGCAAAAGCGGTTCTCGTCCTCCGTGCTTGCTTTTTCTCGGAAAGAGCCGTGGTGTGCGTTTTCGCCGGAAAACGCGTTTTCGGCCGAAAACGTGTACGTTTGCACTTCCCCGCCACAGGGAAGCTGCTAGCCGGGAATTCTCTGCCTGGTTCTACCCGCTGCCCGGAACGCTACGCAGGGCCCTGCTTGCTTTTTCTCGGAAAGAGCCGTGGTGTGCGTATACTCGCCGTGGTGTGCGTTTTCGCCGGAAAACGCGTTTTCGGCCGAAAACGTGTACGTTTGCACTTCCCCGCCACAGGGAAGCTGCTAGCCGGGAATTCTCTGCCTGGTTCTACCCGCTGCCCGGAACGCTACGCAGGGCAAAAGCGGTTCTCGTCCTCCGTGCTTGCTTTTTCTCGAAAGAGCCGTGGTGTGCGATTTCGCCGGAAAACGCGTTTTCGGCCGAAAACGTGTACGTTTGCACTTCCCCGCCACAGGGAAGCTGCTAGCCGGGAATTCTCTGCCTGGTTCTACCCGCTGCCCGGAACGCTACGCAGGGCAAAAGCGGTTCTCGTCCTCCGTGCTTGCTTTTTCTCGGAAAGAGCCGTGGTGTGCGTTTTCGCCGGAAAACGCGTTTTCGGCCGAAAACGTGTACGTTTGCACTTCCCCGCCACAGGGAAGCTGCTAGCCGGGAATTCTCTGGCCTGGTTCTACCCGCTGCCCGGAACGCTACGCAGGGCAAAAGCGGTTCTCGTCCTCCGTGCTTGCTTTTTCTCGGAAAGAGCCGTGGTGTGCGTTTTCGCCGGAAAACGCGTTTTCGGCCGAAAACGTGTACGTTTGCACTTCCCCGCCACAGGGAAGCTGCTAGCCGGGAATTCTCTGCCTGGTTCTACCCGCTGCCCGGAACGCTACGCAGGGCAAAAGCGGTTCTCGTCCTCCGTGCTTGCTTTTTCTCGGAAAGAGCCGTGCTGTGCGTTTTCGCCGGAAAACGCGTTTTCGGCCGAAAACGTGTACGTTTGCACTTCCCCGCCACAGGGAAGCTGCTAGCCGGGAATTCTCTGCCTGGTTCTACCCGCTGCCCGGAACGCTACGCAGGGCAAAAGCGGTTCTCGTCCTCCGTGCTTGCTTTTTCTCGGAAAGAGCCGTGGTGTGCGTTTTCGCCGGAAAACGCGTTTTCGGCCGAAAACGTGTACGTTTGCACTTCCCCGCCACAGGGAAGCTGCTAGCCGGGAATTCTCTGCCTGGTTCTACCCGCTGCCCGGAACGCTACGCAGGGCAAAAGCGGTTCTCGTCCTCCGTGCTTGCTTTTTCTCGGAAAGAGCCGTGGTGTGCGTTTTCGCCGGAAAACGCGTTTTCGGCCGAAAACGTGTACGTTTGCACTTCCCCGCCACAGGGAAGCTGCTAGCCGGGAATTCTCTGCCTGGTTCTACCCGCTGCCCGAACGCTACGCAGGGCAAAAGCGGTTCTCGTCCTCCGTGCTTGCTTTTTCTCAGAAAGAGCCGTGGTGTGCGTTTTCGCCGGAAAACGCGTTTTCGGCCGAAAACGTGTACGTTTGCACTTCCCCGCCACAGGGAAGCTGCTAGCCGGGAATTCTCTGCCTGGTTCTACCCGCTGCCCGGAACGCTACGCAGGGCAAAAGCGGTTCTCGTCCTCCGTGCTTGCTTTTTCTCAGGAAAGAGCCGTGGTGTGCGTTTTCGCCGGAAAACGCGTTTTCGGCCGAAAACGTGTACGTTTGCACTTCCCCGCCACAGGGAAGCTGCTAGCCGGGAATTCTCTGCCTGGTTCTACCCGCTGCCCGGAACGCTACGCAGGGCAAAAGCGGTTCTCGTCCTCCGTGCTTGCTTTTTCTCAGAAAGAGCCGTGGTGTGCGTTTTCGCCGGAAAACGCGTTTTCGGCCGAAAACGTGTACGTTTGCACTTCCCCGCCACAGGGAAGCTGCTAGCCGGGAATTCTCTGCCTGGTTCTACCCGCTGCCCGGAACGCTACGCAGGGCAAAAGCGGTTCTCGTCCTCCGTGCTTGCTTTTTCTCGGAAAGAGCCGTGGCTGTGCGTTTTCGCCGGAAAACGCGTTTTCGGCCGAAAACGTGTACGTTTGCACTTCCCCGCCACAGGGAAGCTGCTAGCCGGGAATTCTCTGCCTGGTTCTACCCGCTGCCCGGAACGCTACGCAGGGCAAAAGCGGTTCTCGTCCTCCGTGCTTGCTTTTTCTCAGAAAGAGCCGTGGTGTGCGTTTTCGCCGGAAAACGCGTTTTCGGCCGAAAACGTGTACGTTTGCACTTCCCCGCCACAGGGAAGCTGCTAGCCGGGAATTCTCTGCCTGGCTCTACCCGCTGCCCGGAACGCTACGCAGGGCAAAAGCGGTTCTCGTCCTCCGTGCTTGCTTTTTCTCGGAAAGAGCCGTGGTGTGCGTTTTCGCCGGAAAACGCGTTTTCGGCCGAAAACGTGTACGTTTGCACTTCCCCGCCACAGGGAAGCTGCTAGCCGGGAATTC
Source organism: Athene noctua (assembly GCF_965140245.1). Taxonomy (NCBI): domain Eukaryota; kingdom Metazoa; phylum Chordata; class Aves; order Strigiformes; family Strigidae; genus Athene; species Athene noctua. Next base: position 86,357 of record NW_027437662.1, read on the forward strand.
TCTGCCTGGTTCTACCCGCTGCCCGGAACGCTACGCAGGGCAAAAGCGGTTCTCGTCCTCCGTGCTTGCTTTTTCTCAGAAAGAGCCGTGGTGTGCGTTTTCGCCGGAAAACGCGTTTTCGGCCGAAAACGTGTACGTTTGCACTTCCCCGCCACAGGGAAGCTGCTAGCCGGGAATTCTCTGCCTGGTTCTACCCGCTGCCCGGAACGCTACGCAGGGCAAAAGCGGTTCTCGTCCTCCGTGCTTGCTTTTTCTCGGAAAGAGCCGTGGTGTGCGTTTTCGCCGGAAAACGCGTTTTCGGCCGAAAACGTGTACGTTTGCACTTCCCCGCCACAGGGAAGCTGCTAGCCGGGAATTCTCTGCCTGGTTCTACCCGCTGCCCGGAACGCTACGCAGGGCAAAAGCGGTTCTCGTCCTCCGTGCTTGCTTTTTCTCGGAAAGAGCCGTGGTGTGCGTTTTCGCCGGAAAACGCGTTTTCGGCCGAAAACGTGTACGTTTGCACTTCCCCGCCACAGGGAAGCTGCTAGCCGGGAATTCTCTGCCTGGTTCTACCCGCTGCCCGGAACGCTACGCAGGGCAAAAGCGGTTCTCGTCCTCCGTGCTTGCTTTTTCTCAGGAAAGAGCCGTGGTGTGCGTTTTCGCCGGAAAACGCGTTTTCGGCCGAAAACGTGTACGTTTGCACTTCCCCGCCACAGGGAAGCTGCTAGCCGGGAATTCTCTGCCTGGTTCTACCCGCTGCCCGGAACGCTACGCAGGGCAAAAGCGGTTCTCGTCCTCCGTGCTTGCTTTTTCTCGGAAAGAGCCGTGGTGTGCGTTTTCGCCGGAAAACGCGTTTTCGGCCGAAAACGTGTACGTTTGCACTTCCCCGCCACAGGGAAGCTGCTAGCCGGGAATTCTCTGCCTGGTTCTACCCGCTGCCCGGAACGCTACGCAGGGCAAAAGCGGTTCTCGTCCTCCGTGCTTGCTTTTTCTCGGAAAGAGCCGTGGTGTGCGTTTTCGCCGGAAAACGCGTTTTCGGCCGAAAACGTGTACGTTTGCACTTCCCCGCCACAGGGAAGCTGCTAGCCGGGAATTCTCTGCCTGGTTCTACCCGCTGCCCGGACGCTACGCAGGGCAAAAGCGGTTCTCGTCCTCCGTGCTTGCTTTTTCTCAGAAAGAGCCGTGGTGTGCGTTTTCGCCGGAAAACGCGTTTTCGGCCGAAAACGTGTACGTTTGCACTTCCCCGCCACAGGGAAGCTGCTAGCCGGGAATTCTCTGCCTGGTTCTACCCGCTGCCCGGAACGCTACGCAGGGCAAAAGCGGTTCTCGTCCTCCGTGCTTGCTTTTTCTCGGAAAGAGCCGTGGTGTGCGTTTTCGCCGGAAAACGCGTTTTCGGCCGAAAACGTGTACGTTTGCACTTCCCCGCCACAGGGAAGCTGCTAGCCGGGAATTCTCTGCCTGGTTCTACCCGCTGCCCGGAACGCTACGCAGGGCAAAAGCGGTTCTCGTCCTCCGTGCTTGCTTTTTCTCGGAAAGAGCCGTGGTGTGCGTTTTCGCCGGAAAACGCGTTTTCGGCCGAAAACGTGTACGTTTGCACTTCCCCGCCACAGGGAAGCTGCTAGCCGGGAATTCTCTGCCTGGTTCTACCCGCTGCCCGGAACGCTACGCAGGGCAAAAGCGGTTCTCGTCCTCCGTGCTTGCTTTTTCTCGGAAAGAGCCGTGGTGTGCGTTTTCGCCGGAAAACGCGTTTTCGGCCGAAAACGTGTACGTTTGCACTTCCCCGCCACAGGGAAGCTGCTAGCCGGGAATTCTCTGCCTGGTTCTACCCGCTGCCCGGAACGCTACGCAGGGCAAAAGCGGTTCTCGTCCTCCGTGCTTGCTTTTTCTCGGAAAGAGCCGTGGTGTGCGTTTTCGCCGGAAAACGCGTTTTCGGCCGAAAACGTGTACGTTTGCACTTCCCCGCCACAGGGAAGCTGCTAGCCGGGAATTCTCTGCCTGGTTCTACCCGCTGCCCGGAACGCTACGCAGGGCAAAAGCGGTTCTCGTCCTCCGTGCTTGCTTTTTCTCGGAAAGAGCCGTGGTGTGCGTTTTCGCCGGAAAACGCGTTTTCGGCCGAAAACGTGTACGTTTGCACTTCCCCGCCACAGGGAAGCTGCTAGCCGGGAATTCTCTGCCTGGTTCTACCCGCTGCCCGGAACGCTACGCAGGGCAAAAGCGGTTCTCGTCCTCCGTGCTTGCTTTTTCTCAGAAAGAGCCGTGGTGTGCGTTTTCGCCGGAAAACGCGTTTTCGGCCGAAAACGTGTACGTTTGCACTTCCCCGCCACAGGGAAGCTGCTAGCCGGGAATTCTCTGCCTGGTTCTACCCGCTGCCCGGAACGCTACGCAGGGCAAAAGCGGTTCTCGTCCTCCGTGCTTGCTTTTTCTCGGAAAGAGCCGTGGTGTGCGTTTTCGCCGGAAAACGCGTTTTCGGCCGAAAACGTGTACGTTTGCACTTCCCCGCCACAGGGAAGCTGCTAGCCGGGAATTCTCTGCCTGGTTCTACCCGCTGCCCGGAACGCTACGCAGGGCAAAAGCGGTTCTCGTCCTCCGTGCTTGCTTTTTCTCGGAAAGAGCCGTGGTGTGCGTTTTCGCCGGAAAACGCGTTTTCGGCCGAAAACGTGTACGTTTGCACTTCCCCGCCACAGGGAAGCTGCTAGCCGGGAATTCTCTGCCTGGTTCTACCCGCTGCCCGGAACGCTACGCAGGGCAAAAGCGGTTCTCGTCCTCCGTGCTTGCTTTTTCTCAGAAAGAGCCGTGGTGTGCGTTTTCGCCGGAAAACGCGTTTTCGGCCGAAAACGTGTACGTTTGCACTTCCCCGCCACAGGGAAGCTGCTAGCCGGGAATTCTCTGCCTGGTTCTACCCGCTGCCCGGAACGCTACGCAGGGCAAAAGCGGTTCTCGTCCTCCGTGCTTGCTTTTTCTCGGAAAGAGCCGTGGTGTGCGATTTCGCCGGAAAACGCGTTTTCGGCCGAAAACGTGTACGTTTGCACTTCCCCGCCACAGGGAAGCTGCTAGCCGGGAATTCTCTGCCTGGTTCTACCCGCTGCCCGGAACGCTACGCAGGGCAAAAGCGGTTCTCGTCCTCCGTGCTTGCTTTTTCTCAGAAAGAGCCGTGGTGTGCGTTTTCGCCGGAAAACGCGTTTTCGGCCGAAAACGTGTACGTTTGCACTTCCCCGCCACAGGGAAGCTGCTAGCCGGGAATTCTCTGCCTGGTTCTACCCGCTGCCCGGAACGCTACGCAGGGCAAAAGCGGTTCTCGTCCTCCGTGCTTGCTTTTTCTCAGAAAGAGCCGTGGTGTGCGTTTTCGCCGGAAAACGCGTTTTCGGCCGAAAACGTGTACGTTTGCACTTCCCCGCCACAGGGAAGCTGCTAGCCGGGAATTCTCTGCCTGGTTCTACCCGCTGCCCGGAACGCTACGCAGGGCAAAAGCGGTTCTCGTCCTCCGTGCTTGCTTTTTCTCAGAAAGAGCCGTGGTGTGCGTTTTCGCCGGAAAACGCGTTTTCGGCCGAAAACGTGTACGTTTGCACTTCCCCGCCACAGGGAAGCTGCTAGCCGGGAATTCTCTGCCTGGTTCTACCCGCTGCCCGGAACGCTACGCAGGGCAAAAGCGGTTCTCGTCCTCCGTGCTTGCTTTTTCTCAGAAAGAGCCGTGGTGTGCGTTTTCGCCGGAAAACGCGTTTTCGGCCGAAAACGTGTACGTTTGCACTTCCCCGCCACAGGGAAGCTGCTAGCCGGGAATTCTCTGCCTGGTTCTACCCGCTGCCCGGAACGCTACGCAGGGCAAAAGCGGTTCTCGTCCTCCGTGCTTGCTTTTTCTCGGAAAGAGCCGTGGTGTGCGTTTTCGCCGGAAAACGCGTTTTCGGCCGAAAACGTGTACGTTTGCACTTCCCCGCCACAGGGAAGCTGCTAGCCGGGAATTCTCTGCCTGGTTCTACCCGCTGCCCGGAACGCTACGCAGGGCAAAAGCGGTTCTCGTCCTCCGTGCTTGCTTTTTCTCAGAAAGAGCCGTGGTGTGCGTTTTCGCCGGAAAACGCGTTTTCGGCCGAAAACGTGTACGTTTGCACTTCCCCGCCACAGGGAAGCTGCTAGCCGGGAATTCTCTGCCTGGTTCTACCCGCTGCCCGGAACGCTACGCAGGGCAAAAGCGGTTCTCGTCCTCCGTGCTTGCTTTTTCTCAGAAAGAGCCGTGGTGTGCGTTTTCGCCGGAAAACGCGTTTTCGGCCGAAAACGTGTACGTTTGCACTTCCCCGCCACAGGGAAGCTGCTAGCCGGGAATTCTCTGCCTGGTTCTACCCGCTGCCCGGAACGCTACGCAGGGCAAAAGCGGTTCTCGTCCTCCGTGCTTGCTTTTTCTCAGAAAGAGCCGTGGTGTGCGTTTTCGCCGGAAAACGCGTTTTCGGCCGAAAACGTGTACGTTTGCACTTCCCCGCCACAGGGAAGCTGCTAGCCGGGAATTCTCTGCCTGGTTCTACCCGCTGCCCGGAACGCTACGCAGGGCAAAAGCGGTTCTCGTCCTCCGTGCTTGCTTTTTCTCAGAAAGAGCCGTGGTGTGCGTTTTCGCCGGAAAACGCGTTTTCGGCCGAAAACGTGTACGTTTGCACTTCCCCGCCACAGGGAAGCTGCTAGCCGGGAATTCTCTGCCTGGTTCTACCCGCTGCCCGGAACGCTACGCAGGGCAAAAGCGGTTCTCGTCCTCCGTGCTTGCTTTTTCTCAGAAAGAGCCGTGGTGTGCGTTTTCGCCGGAAAACGCGTTTTCGGCCGAAAACGTGTACGTTTGCACTTCCCCGCCACAGGGAAGCTGCTAGCCGGGAATTCTCTGCCTGGTTCTACCCGCTGCCCGGAACGCTACGCAGGGCAAAAGCGGTTCTCGTCCTCCGTGCTTGCTTTTTCTCAGAAAGAGCCGTGGTGTGCGTTTTCGCCGGAAAACGCGTTTTCGGCCGAAAACGTGTACGTTTGCACTTCCCCGCCACAGGGAAGCTGCTAGCCGGGAATTCTCTGCCTGGTTCTACCCGCTGCCCGGAACGCTACGCAGGGCAAAAGCGGTTCTCGTCCTCCGTGCTTGCTTTTTCTCAGAAAGAGCCGTGGTGTGCGTTTTCGCCGGAAAACGCGTTTTCGGCCGAAAACGTGTACGTTTGCACTTCCCCGCCACAGGGAAGCTGCTAGCCGGGAATTCTCTGCCTGGTTCTACCCGCTGCCCGGAACGCTACGCAGGGCAAAAGCGGTTCTCGTCCTCCGTGCTTGCTTTTTCTCAGAAAGAGCCGTGGTGTGCGTTTTCGCCGGAAAACGCGTTTTCGGCCGAAAACGTGTACGTTTGCACTTCCCCGCCACAGGGAAGCTGCTAGCCGGGAATTCTCTGCCTGGTTCTACCCGCTGCCCGGAACGCTACGCAGGGCAAAAGCGGTTCTCGTCCTCCGTGCTTGCTTTTTCTCAGAAAGAGCCGTGGTGTGCGTTTTCGCCGGAAAACGCGTTTTCGGCCGAAAACGTGTACGTTTGCACTTCCCCGCCACAGGGAAGCTGCTAGCCGGGAATTCTCTGCCTGGTTCTACCCGCTGCCCGGAACGCTACGCAGGGCAAAAGCGGTTCTCGTCCTCCGTGCTTGCTTTTTCTCAGAAAGAGCCGTGGTGTGCGTTTTCGCCGGAAAACGCGTTTTCGGCCGAAAACGTGTACGTTTGCACTTCCCCGCCACAGGGAAGCTGCTAGCCGGGAATTCTCTGCCTGGTTCTACCCGCTGCCCGGAACGCTACGCAGGGCAAAAGCGGTTCTCGTCCTCCGTGCTTGCTTTTTCTCAGAAAGAGCCGTGGTGTGCGTTTTCGCCGGAAAACGCGTTTTCGGCCGAAAACGTGTACGTTTGCACTTCCCCGCCACAGGGAAGCTGCTAGCCGGGAATTCTCTGCCTGGTTCTACCCGCTGCCCGGAACGCTACGCAGGGCAAAAGCGGTTCTCGTCCTCCGTGCTTGCTTTTTCTCAGAAAGAGCCGTGGTGTGCGTTTTCGCCGGAAAACGCGTTTTCGGCCGAAAACGTGTACGTTTGCACTTCCCCGCCACAGGGAAGCTGCTAGCCGGGAATTCTCTGCCTGGTTCTACCCGCTGCCCGGAACGCTACGCAGGGCAAAAGCGGTTCTCGTCCTCCGTGCTTGCTTTTTCTCAGAAAGAGCCGTGGTGTGCGTTTTCGCCGGAAAACGCGTTTTCGGCCGAAAACGTGTACGTTTGTTCTCGTCCTCCGTGCTTGCTTTTTCTCAGAAAGAGCCGTGGTGTGCGTTTTCGCCGGAAAACGCGTTTTCGGCCGAAAACGTGTACGTTTGCACTTCCCCGCCACAGGGAAGCTGCTAGCCGGGAATTCTCTGCCTGGTTCTACCCGCTGCCCGGAACGCTACGCAGGGCAAAAGCGGTTCTCGTCCTCCGTGCTTGCTTTTTCTCAGAAAGAGCCGTGGTGTGCGTTTTCGCCGGAAAACGCGTTTTCGGCCGAAAACGTGTAGAAAACGTGTACGTTTGCACTTCCCCGCCACAGGGAAGCTGCTAGCCGGGAATTCTCTGCCTGGTTCTACCCGCTGCCCGGAACGCTACGCAGGGCAAAAGCGGTTCTCGTCCTCCGTGCTTGCTTTTTCTCAGAAAGAGCCGTGGTGTGCGTTTTCGCCGGAAAACGCGTTTTCGGCCGAAAACGTGTACGTTTGCACTTCCCCGCCACAGGGAAGCTGCTAGCCGGGAATTCTCTGCCTGGTTCTACCCGCTGCCCGGAACGCTACGCAGGGCAAAAGCGGTTCTCGTCCTCCGTGCTTGCTTTTTCTCAGAAAGAGCCGTGGTGTGCGTTTTCGCCGGAAAACGCGTTTTCGGCCGAAAACGTGTACGTTTGCACTTCCCCGCCACAGGGAAGCTGCTAGCCGGGAATTCTCTGCCTGGTTCTACCCGCTGCCCGGAACGCTACGCAGGGCAAAAGCGGTTCTCGTCCTCCGTGCTTGCTTTTTCTCAGAAAGAGCCGTGGTGTGCGTTTTCGCCGGAAAACGCGTTTTCGGCCGAAAACGTGTACGTTTGCACTTCCCCGCCACAGGGAAGCTGCTAGCCGGGAATTCTCTGCCTGGTTCTACCCGCTGCCCGGAACGCTACGCAGGGCAAAAGCGGTTCTCGTCCTCCGTGCTTGCTTTTTCTCAGAAAGAGCCGTGGTGTGCGTTTTCGCCGGAAAACGCGTTTTCGGCCGAAAACGTGTACGTTTGCACTTCCCCGCCACAGGGAAGCTGCTAGCCGGGAATTCTCTGCCTGGTTCTACCCGCTGCCCGGAACGCTACGCAGGGCAAAAGCGGTTCTCGTCCTCCGTGCTTGCTTTTTCTCAGAAAGAGCCGTGGTGTGCGTTTTCGCCGGAAAACGCGTTTTCGGCCGAAAACGTGTACGTTTGCACTTCCCCGCCACAGGGAAGCTGCTAGCCGGGAATTCTCTGCCTGGTTCTACCCGCTGCCCGGAACGCTACGCAGGGCAAAAGCGGTTCTCGTCCTCCGTGCTTGCTTTTTCTCAGAAAGAGCCGTGGTGTGCGTTTTCGCCGGAAAACGCGTTTTCGGCCGAAAACGTGTACGTTTGCACTTCCCCGCCACAGGGAAGCTGCTAGCCGGGAATTCTCTGCCTGGTTCTACCCGCTGCCCGGAACGCTACGCAGGGCAAAAGCGGTTCTCGTCCTCCGTGCTTGCTTTTTCTCAGAAAGAGCCGTGGTGTGCGTTTTCGCCGGAAAACGCGTTTTCGGCCGAAAACGTGTACGTTTGCACTTCCCCGCCACAGGGAAGCTGCTAGCCGGGAATTCTCTGCCTGGTTCTACCCGCTGCCCGGAACGCTACGCAGGGCAAAAGCGGTTCTCGTCCTCCGTGCTTGCTTTTTCTCAGAAAGAGCCGTGGTGTGCGTTTTCGCCGGAAAACGCGTTTTCGGCCGAAAACGTGTACGTTTGCACTTCCCCGCCACAGGGAAGCTGCTAGCCGGGAATTCTCTGCCTGGTTCTACCCGCTGCCCGGAACGCTACGCAGGGCAAAAGCGGTTCTCGTCCTCCGTGCTTGCTTTTTCTCAGAAAGAGCCGTGGTGTGCGTTTTCGCCGGAAAACGCGTTTTCGGCCGAAAACGTGTACGTTTGCACTTCCCCGCCACAGGGAAGCTGCTAGCCGGGAATTCTCTGCCTGGTTCTACCCGCTGCCCGGAACGCTACGCAGGGCAAAAGCGGTTCTCGTCCTCCGTGCTTGCTTTTTCTCAGAAAGAGCCGTGGTGTGCGTTTTCGCCGGAAAACGCGTTTTCGGCCGAAAACGTGTACGTTTGCACTTCCCCGCCACAGGGAAGCTGCTAGCCGGGAATTCTCTGCCTGGTTCTACCCGCTGCCCGGAACGCTACGCAGGGCAAAAGCGGTTCTCGTCCTCCGTGCTTGCTTTTTCTCAGAAAGAGCCGTGGTGTGCGTTTTCGCCGGAAAACGCGTTTTCGGCCGAAAACGTGTACGTTTGCACTTCCCCGCCACAGGGAAGCTGCTAGCCGGGAATTCTCTGCCTGGTTCTACCCGCTGCCCGGAACGCTACGCAGGGCAAAAGCGGTTCTCGTCCTCCGTGCTTGCTTTTTCTCAGAAAGAGCCGTGGTGTGCGTTTTCGCCGGAAAACGCGTTTTCGGCCGAAAACGTGTACGTTTGCACTTCCCCGCCACAGGGAAGCTGCTAGCCGGGAATTCTCTGCCTGGTTCTACCCGCTGCCCGGAACGCTACGCAGGGCAAAAGCGGTTCTCGTCCTCCGTGCTTGCTTTTTCTCAGAAAGAGCCGTGGTGTGCGTTTTCGCCGGAAAACGCGTTTTCGGCCGAAAACGTGTACGTTTGCACTTCCCCGCCACAGGGAAGCTGCTAGCCGGGAATTCTCTGCCTGGTTCTACCCGCTGCCCGGAACGCTACGCAGGGCAAAAGCGGTTCTCGTCCTCCGTGCTTGCTTTTTCTCAGAAAGAGCCGTGGTGTGCGTTTTCGCCGGAAAACGCGTTTTCGGCCGAAAACGTGTACGTTTGCACTTCCCCGCCACAGGGAAGCTGCTAGCCGGGAATTCTCTGCCTGGTTCTACCCGCTGCCCGGAACGCTACGCAGGGCAAAAGCGGTTCTCGTCCTCCGTGCTTGCTTTTTCTCAGAAAGAGCCGTGGTGTGCGTTTTCGCCGGAAAACGCGTTTTCGGCCGAAAACGTGTACGTTTGCACTTCCCCGCCACAGGGAAGCTGCTAGCCGGGAATTCTCTGCCTGGTTCTACCCGCTGCCCGGAACGCTACGCAGGGCAAAAGCGGTTCTCGTCCTCCGTGCTTGCTTTTTCTCAGAAAGAGCCGTGGTGTGCGTTTTCGCCGGAAAACGCGTTTTCGGCCGAAAACGTGTACGTTTGCACTTCCCCGCCACAGGGAAGCTGCTAGCCGGGAATTCTCTGCCTGGTTCTACCCGCTGCCCGGAACGCTACGCAGGGCAAAAGCGGTTCTCGTCCTCCGTGCTTGCTTTTTCTCAGAAAGAGCCGTGGTGTGCGTTTTCGCCGGAAAACGCGTTTTCGGCCGAAAACGTGTACGTTTGCACTTCCCCGCCACAGGGAAGCTGCTAGCCGGGAATTCTCTGCCTGGTTCTACCCGCTGCCCGGAACGCTACGCAGGGCAAAAGCGGTTCTCGTCCTCCGTGCTTGCTTTTTCTCAGAAAGAGCCGTGGTGTGCGTTTTCGCCGGAAAACGCGTTTTCGGCCGAAAACGTGTACGTTTGCACTTCCCCGCCACAGGGAAGCTGCTAGCCGGGAATTCTCTGCCTGGTTCTACCCGCTGCCCGGAACGCTACGCAGGGCAAAAGCGGTTCTCGTCCTCCGTGCTTGCTTTTTCTCAGAAAGAGCCGTGGTGTGCGTTTTCGCCGGAAAACGCGTTTTCGGCCGAAAACGTGTACGTTTGCACTTCCCCGCCACAGGGAAGCTGCTAGCCGGGAATTCTCTGCCTGGTTCTACCCGCTGCCCGGAACGCTACGCAGGGCAAAAGCGGTTCTCGTCCTCCGTGCTTGCTTTTTCTCAGAAAGAGCCGTGGTGTGCGTTTTCGCCGGAAAACGCGTTTTCGGCCGAAAACGTGTACGTTTGCACTTCCCCGCCACAGGGAAGCTGCTAGCCGGGAATTCTCTGCCTGGTTCTACCCGCTGCCCGGAACGCTACGCAGGGCAAAAGCGGTTCTCGTCCTCCGTGCTTGCTTTTTCTCAGAAAGAGCCGTGGTGTGCGTTTTCGCCGGAAAACGCGTTTTCGGCCGAAAACGTGTACGTTTGCACTTCCCCGCCACAGGGAAGCTGCTAGCCGGGAATTCTCTGCCTGGTTCTACCCGCTGCCCGGAACGCTACGCAGGGCAAAAGCGGTTCTCGTCCTCCGTGCTTGCTTTTTCTCAGAAAGAGCCGTGGTGTGCGTTTTCGCCGGAAAACGCGTTTTCGGCCGAAAACGTGTACGTTTGCACTTCCCCGCCACAGGGAAGCTGCTAGCCGGGAATTCTCTGCCTGGTTCTACCCGCTGCCCGGAACGCTACGCAGGGCAAAAGCGGTTCTCGTCCTCCGTGCTTGCTTTTTCTCAGAAAGAGCCGTGGTGTGCGTTTTCGCCGGAAAACGCGTTTTCGGCCGAAAACGTGTACGTTTGCACTTCCCCGCCACAGGGAAGCTGCTAGCCGGGAATTCTCTGCCTGGTTCTACCCGCTGCCCGGAACGCTACGCAGGGCAAAAGCGGTTCTCGTCCTCCGTGCTTGCTTTTTCTCAGAAAGAGCCGTGGTGTGCGTTTTCGCCGGAAAACGCGTTTTCGGCCGAAAACGTGTACGTTTGCACTTCCCCGCCACAGGGAAGCTGCTAGCCGGGAATTCTCTGCCTGGTTCTACCCGCTGCCCGGAACGCTACGCAGGGCAAAAGCGGTTCTCGTCCTCCGTGCTTGCTTTTTCTCAGAAAGAGCCGTGGTGTGCGTTTTCGCCGGAAAACGCGTTTTCGGCCGAAAACGTGTACGTTTGCACTTCCCCGCCACAGGGAAGCTGCTAGCCGGGAATTCTCTGCCTGGTTCTACCCGCTGCCCGGAACGCTACGCAGGGCAAAAGCGGTTCTCGTCCTCCGTGCTTGCTTTTTCTCAGAAAGAGCCGTGGTGTGCGTTTTCGCCGGAAAACGCGTTTTCGGCCGAAAACGTGTACGTTTGCACTTCCCCGCCACAGGGAAGCTGCTAGCCGGGAATTCTCTGCCTGGTTCTACCCGCTGCCCGGAACGCTACGCAGGGCAAAAGCGGTTCTCGTCCTCCGTGCTTGCTTTTTCTCAGAAAGAGCCGTGGTGTGCGTTTTCGCCGGAAAACGCGTTTTCGGCCGAAAACGTGTACGTTTGCACTTCCCCGCCACAGGGAAGCTGCTAGCCGGGAATTCTCTGCCTGGTTCTACCCGCTGCCCGGAACGCTACGCAGGGCAAAAGCGGTTCTCGTCCTCCGTGCTTGCTTTTTCTCAGAAAGAGCCGTGGTGTGCGTTTTCGCCGGAAAACGCGTTTTCGGCCGAAAACGTGTACGTTTGCACTTCCCCGCCACAGGGAAGCTGCTAGCCGGGAATTCTCTGCCTGGTTCTACCCGCTGCCCGGAACGCTACGCAGGGCAAAAGCGGTTCTCGTCCTCCGTGCTTGCTTTTTCTCAGAAAGAGCCGTGGTGTGCGTTTTCGCCGGAAAACGCGTTTTCGGCCGAAAACGTGTACGTTTGCACTTCCCCGCCACAGGGAAGCTGCTAGCCGGGAATTCTCTGCCTGGTTCTACCCGCTGCCCGGAACGCTACGCAGGGCAAAAGCGGTTCTCGTCCTCCGTGCTTGCTTTTTCTCAGAAAGAGCCGTGGTGTGCGTTTTCGCCGGAAAACGCGTTTTCGGCCGAAAACGTGTACGTTTGCACTTCCCCGCCACAGGGAAGCTGCTAGCCGGGAATTCTCTGCCTGGTTCTACCCGCTGCCCGGAACGCTACGCAGGGCAAAAGCGGTTCTCGTCCTCCGTGCTTGCTTTTTCTCAGAAAGAGCCGTGGTGTGCGTTTTCGCCGGAAAACGCGTTTTCGGCCGAAAACGTGTACGTTTGCACTTCCCCGCCACAGGGAAGCTGCTAGCCGGGAATTCTCTGCCTGGTTCTACCCGCTGCCCGGAACGCTACGCAGGGCAAAAGCGGTTCTCGTCCTCCGTGCTTGCTTTTTCTCAGAAAGAGCCGTGGTGTGCGTTTTCGCCGGAAAACGCGTTTTCGGCCGAAAACGTGTACGTTTGCACTTCCCCGCCACAGGGAAGCTGCTAGCCGGGAATTCTCTGCCTGGTTCTACCCGCTGCCCGGAACGCTACGCAGGGCAAAAGCGGTTCTCGTCCTCCGTGCTTGCTTTTTCTCAGAAAGAGCCGTGGTGTGCGTTTTCGCCGGAAAACGCGTTTTCGGCCGAAAACGTGTACGTTTGCACTTCCCCGCCACAGGGAAGCTGCTAGCCGGGAATTCTCTGCCTGGTTCTACCCGCTGCCCGGAACGCTACGCAGGGCAAAAGCGGTTCTCGTCCTCCGTGCTTGCTTTTTCTCAGAAAGAGCCGTGGTGTGCGTTTTCGCCGGAAAACGCGTTTTCGGCCGAAAACGTGTACGTTTGCACTTCCCCGCCACAGGGAAGCTGCTAGCCGGGAATTCTCTGCCTGGTTCTACCCGCTGCCCGGAACGCTACGCAGGGCAAAAGCGGTTCTCGTCCTCCGTGCTTGCTTTTTCTCAGAAAGAGCCGTGGTGTGCGTTTTCGCCGGAAAACGCGTTTTCGGCCGAAAACGTGTACGTTTGCACTTCCCCGCCACAGGGAAGCTGCTAGCCGGGAATTCTCTGCCTGGTTCTACCCGCTGCCCGGAACGCTACGCAGGGCAAAAGCGGTTCTCGTCCTCCGTGCTTGCTTTTTCTCAGAAAGAGCCGTGGTGTGCGTTTTCGCCGGAAAACGCGTTTTCGGCCGAAAACGTGTACGTTTGCACTTCCCCGCCACAGGGAAGCTGCTAGCCGGGAATTCTCTGCCTGGTTCTACCCGCTGCCCGGAACGCTACGCAGGGCAAAAGCGGTTCTCGTCCTCCGTGCTTGCTTTTTCTCAGAAAGAGCCGTGGTGTGCGTTTTCGCCGGAAAACGCGTTTTCGGCCGAAAACGTGTACGTTTGCACTTCCCCGCCACAGGGAAGCTGCTAGCCGGGAATTCTCTGCCTGGTTCTACCCGCTGCCCGGAACGCTACGCAGGGCAAAAGCGGTTCTCGTCCTCCGTGCTTGCTTTTTCTCAGAAAGAGCCGTGGTGTGCGTTTTCGCCGGAAAACGCGTTTTCGGCCGAAAACGTGTACGTTTGCACTTCCCCGCCACAGGGAAGCTGCTAGCCGGGAATTCTCTGCCTGGTTCTACCCGCTGCCCGGAACGCTACGCAGGGCAAAAGCGGTTCTCGTCCTCCGTGCTTGCTTTTTCTCAGAAAGAGCCGTGGTGTGCGTTTTCGCCGGAAAACGCGTTTTCGGCCGAAAACGTGTACGTTTGCACTTCCCCGCCACAGGGAAGCTGCTAGCCGGGAATTCTCTGCCTGGTTCTACCCGCTGCCCGGAACGCTACGCAGGGCAAAAGCGGTTCTCGTCCTCCGTGCTTGCTTTTTCTCAGAAAGAGCCGTGGTGTGCGTTTTCGCCGGAAAACGCGTTTTCGGCCGAAAACGTGTACGTTTGCACTTCCCCGCCACAGGGAAGCTGCTAGCCGGGAATTCTCTGCCTGGTTCTACCCGCTGCCCGGAACGCTACGCAGGGCAAAAGCGGTTCTCGTCCTCCGTGCTTGCTTTTTCTCAGAAAGAGCCGTGGTGTGCGTTTTCGCCGGAAAACGCGTTTTCGGCCGAAAACGTGTACGTTTGCACTTCCCCGCCACAGGGAAGCTGCTAGCCGGGAATTCTCTGCCTGGTTCTACCCGCTGCCCGGAACGCTACGCAGGGCAAAAGCGGTTCTCGTCCTCCGTGCTTGCTTTTTCTCAGAAAGAGCCGTGGTGTGCGTTTTCGCCGGAAAACGCGTTTTCGGCCGAAAACGTGTACGTTTGCACTTCCCCGCCACAGGGAAGCTGCTAGCCGGGAATTCTCTGCCTGGTTCTACCCGCTGCCCGGAACGCTACGCAGGGCAAAAGCGGTTCTCGTCCTCCGTGCTTGCTTTTTCTCAGAAAGAGCCGTGGTGTGCGTTTTCGCCGGAAAACGCGTTTTCGGCCGAAAACGTGTACGTTTGCACTTCCCCGCCACAGGGAAGCTGCTAGCCGGGAATTCTCTGCCTGGTTCTACCCGCTGCCCGGAACGCTACGCAGGGCAAAAGCGGTTCTCGTCCTCCGTGCTTGCTTTTTCTCAGAAAGAGCCGTGGTGTGCGTTTTCGCCGGAAAACGCGTTTTCGGCCGAAAACGTGTACGTTTGCACTTCCCCGCCACAGGGAAGCTGCTAGCCGGGAATTCTCTGCCTGGTTCTACCCGCTGCCCGGAACGCTACGCAGGGCAAAAGCGGTTCTCGTCCTCCGTGCTTGCTTTTTCTCAGAAAGAGCCGTGGTGTGCGTTTTCGCCGGAAAACGCGTTTTCGGCCGAAAACGTGTACGTTTGCACTTCCCCGCCACAGGGAAGCTGCTAGCCGGGAATTCTCTGCCTGGTTCTACCCGCTGCCCGGAACGCTACGCAGGGCAAAAGCGGTTCTCGTCCTCCGTGCTTGCTTTTTCTCAGAAAGAGCCGTGGTGTGCGTTTTCGCCGGAAAACGCGTTTTCGGCCGAAAACGTGTACGTTTGCACTTCCCCGCCACAGGGAAGCTGCTAGCCGGGAATTCTCTGCCTGGTTCTACCCGCTGCCCGGAACGCTACGCAGGGCAAAAGCGGTTCTCGTCCTCCGTGCTTGCTTTTTCTCAGAAAGAGCCGTGGTGTGCGTTTTCGCCGGAAAACGCGTTTTCGGCCGAAAACGTGTACGTTTGCACTTCCCCGCCACAGGGAAGCTGCTAGCCGGGAATTCTCTGCCTGGTTCTACCCGCTGCCCGGAACGCTACGCAGGGCAAAAGCGGTTCTCGTCCTCCGTGCTTGCTTTTTCTCAGAAAGAGCCGTGGTGTGCGTTTTCGCCGGAAAACGCGTTTTCGGCCGAAAACGTGTACGTTTGCACTTCCCCGCCACAGGGAAGCTGCTAGCCGGGAATTCTCTGCCTGGTTCTACCCGCTGCCCGGAACGCTACGCAGGGCAAAAGCGGTTCTCGTCCTCCGTGCTTGCTTTTTCTCAGAAAGAGCCGTGGTGTGCGTTTTCGCCGGAAAACGCGTTTTCGGCCGAAAACGTGTACGTTTGCACTTCCCCGCCACAGGGAAGCTGCTAGCCGGGAATTCTCTGCCTGGTTCTACCCGCTGCCCGGAACGCTACGCAGGGCAAAAGCGGTTCTCGTCCTCCGTGCTTGCTTTTTCTCAGAAAGAGCCGTGGTGTGCGTTTTCGCCGGAAAACGCGTTTTCGGCCGAAAACGTGTACGTTTGCACTTCCCCGCCACAGGGAAGCTGCTAGCCGGGAATTCTCTGCCTGGTTCTACCCGCTGCCCGGAACGCTACGCAGGGCAAAAGCGGTTCTCGTCCTCCGTGCTTGCTTTTTCTCAGAAAGAGCCGTGGTGTGCGTTTTCGCCGGAAAACGCGTTTTCGGCCGAAAACGTGTACGTTTGCACTTCCCCGCCACAGGGAAGCTGCTAGCCGGGAATTCTCTGCCTGGTTCTACCCGCTGCCCGGAACGCTACGCAGGGCAAAAGCGGTTCTCGTCCTCCGTGCTTGCTTTTTCTCAGAAAGAGCCGTGGTGTGCGTTTTCGCCGGAAAACGCGTTTTCGGCCGAAAACGTGTACGTTTGCACTTCCCCGCCACAGGGAAGCTGCTAGCCGGGAATTCTCTGCCTGGTTCTACCCGCTGCCCGGAACGCTACGCAGGGCAAAAGCGGTTCTCGTCCTCCGTGCTTGCTTTTTCTCAGAAAGAGCCGTGGTGTGCGTTTTCGCCGGAAAACGCGTTTTCGGCCGAAAACGTGTACGTTTGCACTTCCCCGCCACAGGGAAGCTGCTAGCCGGGAATTCTCTGCCTGGTTCTACCCGCTGCCCGGAACGCTACGCAGGGCAAAAGCGGTTCTCGTCCTCCGTGCTTGCTTTTTCTCAGAAAGAGCCGTGGTGTGCGTTTTCGCCGGAAAACGCGTTTTCGGCCGAAAACGTGTACGTTTGCACTTCCCCGCCACAGGGAAGCTGCTAGCCGGGAATTCTCTGCCTGGTTCTACCCGCTGCCCGGAACGCTACGCAGGGCAAAAGCGGTTCTCGTCCTCCGTGCTTGCTTTTTCTCAGAAAGAGCCGTGGTGTGCGTTTTCGCCGGAAAACGCGTTTTCGGCCGAAAACGTGTACGTTTGCACTTCCCCGCCACAGGGAAGCTGCTAGCCGGGAATTCTCTGCCTGGTTCTACCCGCTGCCCGGAACGCTACGCAGGGCAAAAGCGGTTCTCGTCCTCCGTGCTTGCTTTTTCTCAGAAAGAGCCGTGGTGTGCGTTTTCGCCGGAAAACGCGTTTTCGGCCGAAAACGTGTACGTTTGCACTTCCCCGCCACAGGGAAGCTGCTAGCCGGGAATTCTCTGCCTGGTTCTACCCGCTGCCCGGAACGCTACGCAGGGCAAAAGCGGTTCTCGTCCTCCGTGCTTGCTTTTTCTCAGAAAGAGCCGTGGTGTGCGTTTTCGCCGGAAAACGCGTTTTCGGCCGAAAACGTGTACGTTTGCACTTCCCCGCCACAGGGAAGCTGCTAGCCGGGAATTCTCTGCCTGGTTCTACCCGCTGCCCGGAACGCTACGCAGGGCAAAAGCGGTTCTCGTCCTCCGTGCTTGCTTTTTCTCAGAAAGAGCCGTGGTGTGCGTTTTCGCCGGAAAACGCGTTTTCGGCCGAAAACGTGTACGTTTGCACTTCCCCGCCACAGGGAAGCTGCTAGCCGGGAATTCTCTGCCTGGTTCTACCCGCTGCCCGGAACGCTACGCAGGGCAAAAGCGGTTCTCGTCCTCCGTGCTTGCTTTTTCTCAGAAAGAGCCGTGGTGTGCGTTTTCGCCGGAAAACGCGTTTTCGGCCGAAAACGTGTACGTTTGCAATTCCCCGCCACAGGGAAGCTGCTAGCCGGGAATTCTCTGCCTGGTTCTACCCGCTGCCCGGAACGCTACGCAGGGCAAAAGCGGTTCTCGTCCTCCGTGCTTGCTTTTTCTCAGAAAGAGCCGTGGTGTGCGATTTCGCCGGAAAACGCGTTTTCGGCCGAAAACGTGTACGTTTGCACTTCCCCGCCACAGGGAAGCTGCTAGCCGGGAATTCTCTGCCTGGTTCTACCCGCTGCCCGGAACGCTACGCAGGGCAAAAGCGGTTCTCGTCCTCCGTGCTTGCTTTTTCTCAGAAAGAGCCGTGGTGTGCGTTTTCGCCGGAAAACGCGTTTTCGGCCGAAAACGTGTACGTTTGCACTTCCCCGCCACAGGGAAGCTGCTAGCCGGGAATTCTCTGCCTGGTTCTACCCGCTGCCCGGAACGCTACCCAGGGCAAAAGAGGTTCTCGTCCTCCGTGCTTGCTTTTTCTCAGAAAGAGCCGTGGTGTGCGATTTCGGCGGAAAACGCGTTTTCGGCCGAAAACGTGTACGTTTGCACTTCCCCGCCACAGGGAAGCTGCTAGCCGGGAATTCTCTGCCTGGTTCTACCCGCTGCCCGGAACGCTACGCAGGGCAAAAGCGGTTCTCGTCCTCCGTGCTTGCTTTTTCTCAGAAAGAGCCGTGGTGTGCGTTTTCGCAAGAAAAAGCGTTTTCGGCTGAAAACGTGTACGTTTGCACTTCCCCGCCACAGGTAAGCTGCTAGACGGGAATTCTCTGCCTGGTTCTACCCGCTGCCAGGAACGCTACGCAGGGCAAAAACGATTCTCGTCCTCCGTGCTTG
Source organism: Athene noctua (assembly GCF_965140245.1). Lineage (NCBI taxonomy): Eukaryota > Metazoa > Chordata > Aves > Strigiformes > Strigidae > Athene > Athene noctua. The sequence continues at coordinate 104,249 of NW_027437662.1, forward strand.
CTTTTTCTCAGAAAGAGCCATGGTGTGCTTTTTCGCCGGAAAACGCGTTTTCGGCCGAAAACGTGTACGTTTGCACTTCCCGGCCACAGGGAAGCTGCTAGCCGGCAATTCGCTGCCTATTTCTACCCGCTGCTCAGAACGCTACGCAGGGCAAAAGCGATTCTCGTCCTCCGTGCTTGCTTTTTCTCAGAAAGAGCCGTGGTGTGCGTTTTCGCCGGAAAACGCGTTTTCGGCCGAAAACGTGTACGTTTGCACTTCCCCGCCACAGGGAAGCTGCTAGACGGGAATTCTCTGCCTGGTTCTACCCGCTGCCGGAACGCTACGCAGGGCAAAAGCGATTCTCGTCCTCCGTGCTTGCTTTTTCTCAGAAAGAGCCGTGGTGTGCGTTTTCGCGGGAAAACGGGTTTTCGGCCGAAAACGTGTACGTTTGCACTTCCCGGCCACAGGGAAGCTGCTAGCCGGGAATTCTCTGCCTGGTTCTACCCGCTGCCCGGAACGCTACGCAGGGCAAAAGCGATTCTCGTCCTCCGTGCTTGCTTTTTCTCAGAAAGAGCCGTGGTGTGCGTTTTCGCCGGAAAACGCGTTTTCGGCCGAAAACGTGTACGTTTGCACTTCCCCGCCACAGGGAAGCTGCTAGCCGGGAATTCTCTGCCTGGTTCTACCCGCTGCCCGGAACGCTACGCAGGGCAAAAGCGATTCTCGTCCTCCGTGCTTGCTTTTTCTCAGAAAGAGCCGTGGTGTGCGTTTTCGCCGGTAAACGCGTTTTCGGCCGAAAACGTGTACGTTTGCACTTCCCGGCCACAGGGAAGCTGCTAGCCGGGAATTCTCTGCCTGGTTCTACCCGCTGCCCGGAACGCTACGCAGGGCAAAAGCGATTCTCGCCCTCCGTGCTTGCTTTTTCTCAGAAAGAGCCGTGGTGTGCGTTTTCGCCGGAAAACGCGTTTTCGGCCGAAAACGTGTACGTTTGCACTTCCCGGCCACAGGGAAGCTGCTAGCCGGGAATTCTCTGCCTGGTTCTACCCGCTGCCCGGAACACTACGCAGGTTAAAAGCGATTCTCGTCCTCCGTGCTTGCTTTTTCTCAGAAAGAGCCGTGGTGTGCGTTTTCGCAAGAAAACGCGTTTTCGGCCGAAAACGTGTACGTTTGCACTTCCCCGCCACAGGGAAGCTGCTAGCCGGGAATTCTCTGCCTGGTTCTACCCGCTGCCCGGAACGCTACGCAGGACAAAAGCGATTCTCGTCCTCCGTGCTTGCTTTTTCTCAGAAAGAGCCGTGGTGTGCGTTTTCGCCGGTAAACGCGTTTTCGGCCCAAAACGTGTACGTTTGCACTTCCCCGCCACAGGGAAGCTGCTAGCCGGGAATTCTCTGCCTGGTTCTACCCGCTGCCCGGAACGCTACGCAGGGCAAAAGCGATTCTCGTCCTCCGTGCTTGCTTTTTCTCAGAAAGAGCCGTGGTGTGCGTTTTCGCCGGAAAACGCGTTTTCGGCCGAAAACGTGTACGTTTGCACTTCCCCGCCACAGGGAAGCTGCTAGCCGGGAATTCTCTGCCTGGTTCTACCCGCTGCCCGGAACGCTACGCAGGGCAAAAGCGATTCTCGTCCTCCGTGCTTGCTTTTTCTCAGAAAGAGCCGTGGTGTGCGTTTTCGCCGGAAAACGCGTTTTCGGCCGAAAACGTGTACGTTTGCACTTCCCCGCCACAGGGAAGCTGCTAGCCGGGAATTCTCTGCCTGGTTCTACCCGCTGCCCGGAACGCTACGCAGGGCAAAAGCGATTCTCGTCCTCCGTGCTTGCTTTTTCTCAGAAAGAGCCGTGGTGTGCGTTTTCGCCGGAAAACGCGTTTTCGGCCGAAAACGTGTACGTTTGCACTTCCCGGCCACAGGGAAGCTGCTAGCCGGGAATTCTCTGCCTGGTTCTACCCGCTGCCCGGAACGCTACGCAGGGCAAAAGCGATTCTCGTCCTCCGTGCTTGCTTTTTCTCAGAAAGAGCCGTGGTGTGCGTTTTCGCGGGAAAACGTGTTTTCGGCGAAAACGTGTACGTTTGCACTTCCCGGCCACAGGGAAGCTGCTAGCCGGGAATTCTCTGCCTCGTTCTACCCGCTGCCCGGAACGCTACGCAGGGCAAAAACGATTCTCGTCCTCCGTGCTTGCTTTTTCTCAGAAAGAGCCATGGTGTGCTTTTTCGCCGGAAAACGCGTTTTCGGACGAAAACGTGTACGTTTGCACTTCCCGGCCACAGGGAAGCTGCTAGCCGGGAATTCTCTGCCTGGTTCTACCCGCTGGTCAGAACGCTACGCAGGGCAAAAGCGATTCTCGTCCTCCGTGCTTGCTTTTTCTCAGAAAGAGCCATGGTGTGCGTTTTCGCCGGAAAACGCGTTTTCGGCCGAAAACGTGTACGTTTGCACTTCCCGGCCACAGGGAAGCTGCTAGCCGGGAATTCTCTGCATGGTTCTACCCGCTGCCCGGAACGCTACGCAGGGCAAAAGCGATTCTCGTCCTCCGTGCTTGCTTTTTCTCAGAAAGAGCCATGGTGTGCGTTTTCGCCGGAAAACGCGTTTTCGGCCGAAAACGTGTACGTTTGCACTTCCCGGCCACAGGGAAGCTGCTAGCCGGGAATTCTCTGCCTGGTTCTACCCGCTGCCCGGAACGCTACGCAGGGCAAAAGCGATTCTCGTCCTCCGTGCTTGCTTTTTCTCAGAAAGAGCCGTGGTGTGCGTTTTCGCCGGAAAACGTGTTTTCGGCGAAAACGTGTACGTTTGCACTTCCCGGCCACAGGGAAGCTGCTAGCCGGGAATTCTATGCCTGGTTCTACCCGCTGCCCGGAACGCTACGCAGGGCAAAAGCGATTCTCGTCCTCCGTGCTTGCTTTTTCTCAGAAAGAGCCGTGGTGTGCGTTTTCGCGGGAAAACGCGTTTTCGGCCGAAAACGTGTACGTTTGCACTTCCCGGCCACAGGGAAGCTGCTAGCCGGGAATTCTCTGCCTCGTTCTACCCGCTGCCCGGAACGCTACGCAGGGCAAAAACGATTCTCGTCCTCCGTGCTTGCTTTTTCTCAGAAAGAGCCATGGTGTGCTTTTTCGCCGGAAAACGCGTTTTCGGACGAAAACGTGTACGTTTGCACTTCCCCGCCACAGGGAAGCTGCTAGCCGGGAATTCTCTGCCTGGTTCTACCCGCTGCCCGGAACGCTACGCAGGGCAAAAGCGGTTCTCGTCCTCCGTGCTTGCTTTTTCTCAGAAAGAGCCGTGGTGTGCGTTTTCGCCGGAAAACGCGTTTTCGGCCGAAAACGTGTACGTTTGCACTTCCCGGCCACAGGGAAGCTGCTAGCCGGGAATTCTCTGCCTGGTTCTACCCGCTGCCCGGAACGCTACGCAGGGCAAAAGCGATTCTCGTCCTCCGTGCTTGCTTTTTCTCAGAAAGAGCCGTGGTGTGCGTTTTCGCCGGAAAACGCGTTTTCGGCCGAAAACGTGTACGTTTGCACTTCCCGGCCACAGGGAAGCTGCTAGCCGGGAATTCTCTGCCTGGTTCTACCCGCTGCCCGGAACGCTACGCAGGGCAAAAGCGATTCTCGTCCTCCGTGCTTGCTTTTTCTCAGAAAGAGCCGTGGTGTGCGTTTTCGCCGGAAAACGTGTTTTCGGCGAAAACGTGTACGTTTGCACTTCCCCGCCACAGGGAAGCTGCTAGCCGGGAATTCTCTGCCTGGTTCTACCCGCTGCCCGGAACGCTACGCAGGGCAAAAGCGATTCTCGTCCTCCGTGCTTACTTTTTCTCAGAAAGAGCCGTGGTGTGCGTTTTCGCCGGAAAACGCGTTTTCGGCCGAAAACTTGTACGTTTGCACTTCCCGGCCACAGGGAAGCTGCTAGACGGGAATTCTCTGCCTGGTTCTACCCGCTGCCCGGAACACTACGCAGGGCAAAAGCGATTCTCGTCCTCCGTGCTTGCTTTTTCTCAGAAAGAGCCATGGTGTGCTTTTTCGCAAGAAAAAGCGTTTTCGGCTGAAAACGTGTACGTTTGCACTTCCCCGCCACAGGGAAGCTGCTAGACGGGAATTCTCTGCCTGGTTCTACCCGCTGCCAGGAACGCTACGCAGGGCAAAAACGATTCTCGTCCTCCGTGCTTGCTTTTTCTCAGAAAGAGCCATGGTGTGCTTTTTCGCCGGAAAACGCGTTTTCGGCCGAAAACGTGTACGTTTGCACTTCCCGGCCACAGGGAAGCTGCTAGCCGGCAATTCGCTGCCTATTTCTACCCGCTGCTCAGAACGCTACGCAGGGCAAAAGCGATTCTCGTCCTCCGTGCTTGCTTTTTCTCAGAAAGAGCCGTGGTGTGCGTTTTCGCCGGAAAACGCGTTTTCGGCCGAAAACGTGTACGTTTGCACTTCCCCGCCACAGGGAAGCTGCTAGACGGGAGTTCTCTGCCTTGTTCTACCCGCTGCCCGGAACGCTACGCAGGGCAAAAGCGATTCTCGTCCTCCGTGCTTGCTTTTTCTCAGAAAGAGCCGTGGTGTGCGTTTTCGCCGGAAAACGCGTTTTCGGCCGAAAACGTGTACGTTTGCACTTCCCCGCCACAGGGAAGCTGCTAGCCGGGAATTCTCTGCCTGGTTCTACCCGCTGCCGGAACGCTACGCAGGGCAAAAGCGATTCTCGTCCTCCGTGCTTGCTTTTTCTCAGAAAGAGCCGTGGTGTGCGTTTTCGCGGGAAAACGGGTTTTCGGCCGAAAACGTGTACGTTTGCACTTCCCGGCCACAGGGAAGCTGCTAGCCGGGAATTCTCTGCCTGGTTCTACCCGCTGCCCGGAACGCTACGCAGGGCAAAAGCGATTCTCGTCCTCCGTGCTTGCTTTTTCTCAGAAAGAGCCGTGGTGTGCGTTTTCGCCGGAAAACGCGTTTTCGGCCGAAAACGTGTACGTTTGCACTTCCCCGCCACAGGGAAGCTGCTAGCCGGGAATTCTCTGCCTGGTTCTACCCGCTGCCCGGAACGCTACGCAGGGCAAAAGCGATTCTCGTCCTCCGTGCTTGCTTTTTCTCAGAAAGAGCCGTGGTGTGCGTTTTCGCCGGTAAACGCGTTTTCGGCCGAAAACGTGTACGTTTGCACTTCCCGGCCACAGGGAAGCTGCTAGCCGGGAATTCTCTGCCTGGTTCTACCCGCTGCCCGGAACGCTACGCAGGGCAAAAGCGATTCTCGCCCTCCGTGCTTGCTTTTTCTCAGAAAGAGCCGTGGTGTGCGTTTTCGCCGGAAAACGCGTTTTCGGCCGAAAACGTGTACGTTTGCACTTCCCGGCCACAGGGAAGCTGCTAGCCGGGAATTCTCTGCCTGGTTCTACCCGCTGCCCGGAACACTACGCAGGTTAAAAGCGATTCTCGTCCTCCGTGCTTGCTTTTTCTCAGAAAGAGCCGTGGTGTGCGTTTTCGCAAGAAAACGCGTTTTCGGCCGAAAACGTGTACGTTTGCACTTCCCCGCCACAGGGAAGCTGCTAGCCGGGAATTCTCTGCCTGGTTCTACCCGCTGCCCGGAACGCTACGCAGGACAAAAGCGATTCTCGTCCTCCGTGCTTGCTTTTTCTCAGAAAGAGCCGTGGTGTGCTTTTTCGCCGGTAAACGCGTTTTCGGCCGAAAACGTGTACGTTTGCACTTCCCCGCCACAGGGAAGCTGCTAGCCGGGAATTCTCTGCCTGGTTCTACCCGCTGCCCGGAACGCTACGCAGGGCAAAAGCGATTCTCGTCCTCCGTGCTTGCTTTTTCTCAGAAAGAGCCGTGGTGTGCGTTTTCGCCGGAAAACGCGTTTTCGGCCGAAAACGTGTACGTTTGCACTTCCCCGCCACAGGGAAGCTGCTAGCCGGGAATTCTCTGCCTGGTTCTACCCGCTGCCCGGAACGCTACGCAGGGCAAAAGCGATTCTCGTCCTCCGTGCTTGCTTTTTCTCAGAAAGAGCCGTGGTGTGCGTTTTCGCCGGAAAACGCGTTTTCGGCCGAAAACGTGTACGTTTGCACTTCCCCGCCACAGGGAAGCTGCTAGCCGGGAATTCTCTGCCTGGTTCTACCCGCTGCCCGGAACGCTACGCAGGGCAAAAGCGATTCTCGTCCTCCGTGCTTGCTTTCTCTCAGAAAGAGCCGTGGTGTGCGTTTTCGCCGGAAAACGCGTTTTCGGCCGAAAACGTGTACGTTTGCACTTCCCGGCCACAGGGAAGCTGCTAGCCGGGAATTCTCTGCCTGGTTCTACCCGCTGCCCGGAACGCTACGCAGGGCAAAAGCGATTCTCGTCCTCCGTGCTTGCTTTTTCTCAGAAAGAGCCGTGGTGTGCGTTTTCGCGGGAAAACGTGTTTTCGGCGAAAACGTGTACGTTTGCACTTCCCGGCCACAGGGAAGCTGCTAGCCGGGAATTCTCTGCCTCGTTCTACCCGCTGCCCGGAACGCTACGCAGGGCAAAAACGATTCTCGTCCTCCGTGCTTGCTTTTTCTCAGAAAGAGCCATGGTGTGCTTTTTCGCCGGAAAACGCGTTTTCGGACGAAAACGTGTACGTTTGCACTTCCCGGCCACAGGGAAGCTGCTAGCCGGGAATTCTCTGCCTGGTTCTACCCGCTGGTCAGAACGCTACGCAGGGCAAAAGCGATTCTCGTCCTCCGTGCTTGCTTTTTCTCAGAAAGAGCCATGGTGTGCGTTTTCGCCGGAAAACGCGTTTTCGGCCGAAAACGTGTACGTTTGCACTTCCCGGCCACAGGGAAGCTGCTAGCCGGGAATTCTCTGCATGGTTCTACCCGCTGCCCGGAACGCTACGCAGGGCAAAAGCGATTCTCGTCCTCCGTGCTTGCTTTTTCTCAGAAAGAGCCATGGTGTGCGTTTTCGCCGGAAAACGCGTTTTCGGCCGAAAACGTGTACGTTTGCACTTCCCGGCCACAGGGAAGCTGCTAGCCGGGAATTCTCTGCCTGGTTCTACCCGCTGCCCGGAACGCTACGCAGGGCAAAAGCGATTCTCGTCCTCCGTGCTTGCTTTTTCTCAGAAAGAGCCGTGGTGTGCGTTTTCGCCGGAAAACGTGTTTTCGGCGAAAACGTGTACGTTTGCACTTCCCGGCCACAGGGAAGCTGCTAGCCGGGAATTCTATGCCTGGTTCTACCCGCTGCCCGGAACGCTACGCAGGGCAAAAGCGATTCTCGTCCTCCGTGCTTGCTTTTTCTCAGAAAGAGCCGTGGTGTGCGTTTTCGCGGGAAAACGCGTTTTCGGCCGAAAACGTGTACGTTTGCACTTCCCGGCCACAGGGAAGCTGCTAGCCGGGAATTCTCTGCCTCGTTCTACCCGCTGCCCGGAACGCTACGCAGGGCAAAAACGATTCTCGTCCTCCGTGCTTGCTTTTTCTCAGAAAGAGCCATGGTGTGCTTTTTCGCCGGAAAACGCGTTTTCGGACGAAAACGTGTACGTTTGCACTTCCCCGCCACAGGGAAGCTGCTAGCCGGCAATTCGCTGCCTATTTATACCCGCTGCTCAGAACGCTACGCAGGGCAAAAGCGATTCTCGTCCTCCGTGCTTGCTTTTTCTCAGAAAGAGCCGTGGTGTGCGTTTTCGCCGGAAAACGCGTTTTCGGCCGAAAACGTGTACGTTTGCACTTCCCCGCCACAGGGAAGCTGCTAGCCGGCAATTCGCTGCCTATTTGTACCCGCTGCTCAGAACGCTACGCAGGGCAAAAGCGATTCTCGTCCTCCGTGCTTGCTTTTTCTCAGAAAGAGCCGTGGTGTGCGTTTTCGCCGGAAAACGCGTTTTCGGACGAAAACGTGTACGTTTGCACTTCCCCGCCACAGGGAAGCTGCTAGCCGGGAATTCTCTGCCTGGTTCTACCCGCTGCCCGGAACGCTACGCAGGGCAAAAGCGATTCTCGTCCTCCGTGCTTGCTTTTTCTCAGAAAGAGCCGTGGTGTGCTTTTTCGCTGGAAAACGCGTTTTCGGACGAAAACGTGTACGTTTGCACTTCCCGGCCACAGGGAAGCTGCTAGCCGGCAATTCGCTGCCTATTTCTACCCGCTGCTCAGAACGCTACGCAGGGCAAAAGCGATTCTCGTCCTCCGTGCTTGCTTTTTCTCAGAAAGAGCCGTGGTGTGCGTTTTCGCCGGAAAACGCGTTTTCGGCCGAAAACGTGTACGTTTGCACTTCCCCGCCACAGGGAAGCTGCTAGCCGGGAATTCTCTGCCTGGTTCTACCCGCTGCCCGGAACGCTACGCAGGGCAAAAGCGATTCTCGTCCTCCGTGCTTGCTTTTTCTCAGAAAGAGCCGTGGTGTGCGTTTTCGCCGGAAAACGCGTTTTCGGCCGAAAACTTGTACGTTTGCACTTCCCGGCCACAGGGAAGCTGCTAGCCGGGAATTCTCTGCCTGGTTCTACCCGCTGCCCGGAACGCTACGCAGGGCAAAAGCGATTCTCGTCCTCCGTGCTTGCTTTTTCTCAGAAAGAGCCGTGGTGTGCGTTTTCGCCGGAAAACGCGTTTTCGGCCGAAAACGTGTACGTTTGCACTTCCCCGCCACAGGGAAGCTGCTAGCCGGGAATTCTCTGCCTGGTTCTACCCGCTGCCCGGAACGCTACGCAGGGCAAAAGCGATTCTCGTCCTCCGTGCTTGCTTTTTCTCAGAAAGAGCCGTGGTGTGCGTTTTCGCCGGAAAACGCGTTTTCGGCCGAAAACGTGTACGTTTGCACTTCCCGGCCACAGGGAAGCTGCTAGCCGGGAATTCTCTGCCTGGTTCTACCCGCTGCCCGGAACGCTACGCAGGGCAAAAGCGATTCTCGTCCTCCGTGCTTGCTTTTTCTCAGAAAGAGCCGTGGTGTGCGTTTTCGCCGGAAAACGTGTTTTCGGCGAAAACGTGTACGTTTGCACTTCCCGGCCACAGGGAAGCTGCTAGCCGGGAATTCTCTGCCTGGTTCTACCCGCTGCCCGGAACGCTACGCAGGGCAAAAGCGATTCTCGTCCTCCGTGCTTGCTTTTTCTCAGAAAGAGCCGTGGTGTGCGTTTTCGCCGGAAAACGCGTTTTCGGCCGAAAACTTGTACGTTTGCACTTCCCGGCCACAGGGAAGCTGCTAGACGGGAATTCTCTGCCTGGTTCTACCCGCTGCCCGGAACACTACGCAGGGCAAAAGCGATTCTCGTCCTCCGTGCTTGCTTTTTCTCAGAAAGAGCCATGGTGTGCTTTTTCGCAAGAAAAAGATTTTTCGGCTGAAAACGTGTACGTTTGCACTTCCCCGCCACAGGGAAGCTACTAGACGGGAATTCTCTGCCTGGTTCTACCCGCTGCCAGGAACGCTACGCAGGGCAAAAACGATTCTCGTCCTCCGTGCTTGCTTTTTCTCAGAAAGAGCCATGGTGTGCTTTTTCGCCGGAAAACGCGTTTTCGGACGAAAACGTGTACGTTTGCACTTCCCCGCCACAGGGCAGCTGCTAGACGGGAATTCTCTGCCTGGTTCTACCCGCTGCCCGGCACGCTACGCAGGGCAAAAGCGATTCTCGTCCTCCGTGCTTGCTTTTTCTCAGAAAGAGCCGTGGTGTGCGTTTTCGCGGGAAAACGCGTTTTCGGCCGAAAACGTGTACGTTTGCACTTCCCGGCCACAGGGAAGCTGCTAGCCGGGAATTCTTTGCCTGGTTCTACCCGCTGCCCGGAACACTACGCAGGGCAAAAGCGATTCTCGTCCTCCGTGCTTCCTTTTTCTCAGAAAGAGCCGTGGTGTGCGTTTTCGCCGGAAAACGCGTTTTCGGCCGAAAACGTGTACGTTTGCACTTCCCGGCCACAGGGAAGCTGCTAGCCGGGAATTCTCTGCCTGGTTCTACCCGCTGCCCGGAACGCTACGCAGGGCAAAAGCGATTCTCGTCCTCCGTGCTTGCTTTTTCTCAGAAAGAGCCGTGGTGTGCGTTTTCGCGGGAAAACGCGTTTTCGGCCGAAAACGTGTACGTTTGCACTTCCCGGCCACAGGGAAGCTGCTAGCCGGGAATTCTCTGCATGGTTCTACCCGCTGCCCGGAACGCTACGCAGGGCAAAAGCGATTCTCGTCCTCCGTGCTTGCTTTTTCTCAGAAAGAGCCATGGTGTGCGTTTTCGCCGGAAAACGCGTTTTCGGCCGAAAACGTGTACGTTTGCACTTCCCGGCCACAGGGAAGCTGCTAGCCGGGAATTCTCTGCCTGGTTCTACCCGCTGCCCGGAACGCTACGCAGGGCAAAAGCGATTCTCGTCCTCCGTGCTTGCTTTTTCTCAGAAAGAGCCGTGGTGTGCGTTTTCGCCGGAAAACGTGTTTTCGGCGAAAACGTGTACGTTTGCACTTCCCGGCCACAGGGAAGCTGCTAGCCGGGAATTCTATGCCTGGTTCTACCCGCTGCCCGGAACGCTACGCAGGGCAAAAGCGATTCTCGTCCTCCGTGCTTGCTTTTTCTCAGAAAGAGCCGTGGTGTGCGTTTTCGCGGGAAAACGCGTTTTCGGCCGAAAACGTGTACGTTTGCACTTCCCGGCCACAGGGAAGCTGCTAGCCGGGAATTCTCTGCCTCGTTCTACCCGCTGCCCGGAACGCTACGCAGGGCAAAAACGATTCTCGTCCTCCGTGCTTGCTTTTTCTCAGAAAGAGCCATGGTGTGCTTTTTCGCCGGAAAACGCGTTTTCGGACGAAAACGTGTACGTTTGCACTTCCCCGCCACAGGGAAGCTGCTAGCCGGCAATTCGCTGCCTATTTATACCCGCTGCTCAGAACGCTACGCAGGGCAAAAGCGATTCTCGTCCTCCGTGCTTGCTTTTTCTCAGAAAGAGCCGTGGTGTGCGTTTTCGCCGGAAAACGCGTTTTCGGCCGAAAACGTGTACGTTTGCACTTCCCCGCCACAGGGAAGCTGCTAGCCGGCAATTCGCTGCCTATTTGTACCCGCTGCTCAGAACGCTACGCAGGGCAAAAGCGATTCTCGTCCTCCGTGCTTGCTTTTTCTCAGAAAGAGCCGTGGTGTGCGTTTTCGCCGGAAAACGCGTTTTCGGACGAAAACGTGTACGTTTGCACTTCCCCGCCACAGGGAAGCTGCTAGCCGGGAATTCTCTGCCTGGTTCTACCCGCTGCCCGGAACGCTACGCAGGGCAAAAGCGATTCTCGTCCTCCGTGCTTGCTTTTTCTCAGAAAGAGCCGTGGTGTGCTTTTTCGCTGGAAAACGCGTTTTCGGACGAAAACGTGTACGTTTGCACTTCCCGGCCACAGGGAAGCTGCTAGCCGGCAATTCGCTGCCTATTTCTACCCGCTGCTCAGAACGCTACGCAGGGCAAAAGCGATTCTCGTCCTCCGTGCTTGCTTTTTCTCAGAAAGAGCCGTGGTGTGCGTTTTCGCCGGAAAACGCGTTTTCGGCCGAAAACGTGTACGTTTGCACTTCCCCGCCACAGGGAAGCTGCTAGCCGGGAATTCTCTGCCTGGTTCTACCCGCTGCCCGGAACGCTACGCAGGGCAAAAGCGATTCTCGTCCTCCGTGCTTGCTTTTTCTCAGAAAGAGCCGTGGTGTGCGTTTTCGCCGGAAAACGCGTTTTCGGCCGAAAACTTGTACGTTTGCACTTCCCGGCCACAGGGAAGCTGCTAGCCGGGAATTCTCTGCCTGGTTCTACCCGCTGCCCGGAACGCTACGCAGGGCAAAAGCGATTCTCGTCCTCCGTGCTTGCTTTTTCTCAGAAAGAGCCGTGGTGTGCGTTTTCGCCGGAAAACGCGTTTTCGGCCGAAAACGTGTACGTTTGCACTTCCCCGCCACAGGGAAGCTGCTAGCCGGGAATTCTCTGCCTGGTTCTACCCGCTGCCCGGAACGCTACGCAGGGCAAAAGCGATTCTCGTCCTCCGTGCTTGCTTTTTCTCAGAAAGAGCCGTGGTGTGCGTTTTCGCCGGAAAACGCGTTTTCGGCCGAAAACGTGTACGTTTGCACTTCCCGGCCACAGGGAAGCTGCTAGCCGGGAATTCTCTGCCTGGTTCTACCCGCTGCCCGGAACGCTACGCAGGGCAAAAGCGATTCTCGTCCTCCGTGCTTGCTTTTTCTCAGAAAGAGCCGTGGTGTGCGTTTTCGCCGGAAAACGTGTTTTCGGCGAAAACGTGTACGTTTGCACTTCCCGGCCACAGGGAAGCTGCTAGCCGGGAATTCTCTGCCTGGTTCTACCCGCTGCCCGGAACGCTACGCAGGGCAAAAGCGATTCTCGTCCTCCGTGCTTGCTTTTTCTCAGAAAGAGCCGTGGTGTGCGTTTTCGCCGGAAAACGCGTTTTCGGCCGAAAACTTGTACGTTTGCACTTCCCGGCCACAGGGAAGCTGCTAGACGGGAATTCTCTGCCTGGTTCTACCCGCTGCCCGGAACACTACGCAGGGCAAAAGCGATTCTCGTCCTCCGTGCTTGCTTTTTCTCAGAAAGAGCCATGGTGTGCTTTTTCGCAAGAAAAAGATTTTTCGGCTGAAAACGTGTACGTTTGCACTTCCCCGCCACAGGGAAGCTACTAGACGGGAATTCTCTGCCTGGTTCTACCCGCTGCCAGGAACGCTACGCAGGGCAAAAACGATTCTCGTCCTCCGTGCTTGCTTTTTCTCAGAAAGAGCCATGGTGTGCTTTTTCGCCGGAAAACGCGTTTTCGGACGAAAACGTGTACGTTTGCACTTCCCCGCCACAGGGCAGCTGCTAGACGGGAATTCTCTGCCTGGTTCTACCCGCTGCCCGGCACGCTACGCAGGGCAAAAGCGATTCTCGTCCTCCGTGCTTGCTTTTTCTCAGAAAGAGCCGTGGTGTGCGTTTTCGCGGGAAAACGCGTTTTCGGCCGAAAACGTGTACGTTTGCACTTCCCGGCCACAGGGAAGCTGCTAGCCGGGAATTCTTTGCCTGGTTCTACCCGCTGCCCGGAACACTACGCAGGGCAAAAGCGATTCTCGTCCTCCGTGCTTCCTTTTTCTCAGAAAGAGCCGTGGTGTGCGTTTTCGCCGGAAAACGCGTTTTCGGCCGAAAACGTGTACGTTTGCACTTCCCGGCCACAGGGAAGCTGCTAGCCGGGAATTCTCTGCCTGGTTCTACCCGCTGCCCGGAACGCTACGCAGGGCAAAAGCGATTCTCGTCCTCCGTGCTTGCTTTTTCTCAGAAAGAGCCGTGGTGTGCGTTTTCGCGGGAAAACGCGTTTTCGGCCGAAAACGTGTACGTTTGCACTTCCCCGCCACAGGGAAGCTGCTAGCCGGGAATTCTCTGCCTGGTTCTACCCGCTGCCCGGAACACTACGCAGGGCAAAAGCGATTCTCGTCCTCCGTGCTTGCTTTTTCTCAGAAAGAGCCGTGGTGTGCGTTTTCGCCAGAAAACGCGTTTTCGGCCGAATACGTGTACGTTTGCACTTCCCCGCCACAGGGAAGCTGCTAGCCGGGAATTCTCTGCCTGGTTCTACCCGCTGCCCGGAACGCTACGCAGGGCAAAAGCGATTCTCGTCCTCCGTGCTTGCTTTTTCTCAGAAAGAGCCGTGGTGTGCGTTTTCGCCGGAAAACGCGTTTTCGGCCGAAAACGTGTACGTTTGCACTTCCCGGCCACAGGGCAGCTGCTAGCCGGGAATTCTCTGCCTGGTTCTACCCGCTGCCCGGAACGCTACGCAGGGCAAAAGCGATTCTCGTCCTCCGTGCTTGCTTTTTCTCAGAAAGAGCCGTGGTGTTCGTTTTCGCGGGAAAACGCGTTTTCGGCCGAAAACGTGTACGTTTGCACTTCCCGGCCACAGGGAAGCTGCTAGCCGGGAATTCTATGCCTGGTTCTACCCGCTGCCCGGAACGCTACGCAGGGCAAAAGCGATTCTCGTCCTCCGTGCTTGCTTTTTCTCAGAAAGAGCCGTGGTGTGCGTTTTCGCCAGAAAACGCGTTTTCGGCCGAAAACGTGTACGTTTGCACTTCCCGGCCACAGGGAAGCTGCTAGCCGGCAATTCTCTGCCTGGTTCTACCCGCTGCCCGGAACGCTACGCAGGGCAAAAGCGATTCTCGTCCTCCGTGCTTGCTTTTTCTCAGAAAGAGCCGTGGTGTGCGTTTTCGCCGGAAAACGAGTTTTCGGCGAAAACGTGTACGTTTGCACTTCCCCGCCACAGGGAAGCTGCTAGCCGGGAATTCTCTGCCTGGTTCTACCCGCTGCCCGGAACGCTACGCAGGGCAAGAGCGATTCTCGTCCTCCGTGCTTGCTTTTTCTCAGAAAGAGCCGTGGTGTGCGTTTTCGCCGCAAAACGCGTTTTCGGCCGAAAACGTGTACGTTTGCACTTCCCCGCCACAGGGAAGCTGCTAGACGGGAATTCTCTGCCTGGTTCTACCCGCTGCCAGGAACGCTACGCAGGGCAAAAGCGATTCTCGTCCTCCGTGCTTGCTTTTTCTCAGAAAGAGCCATGGTGTGCTTTTTCACCGGAAAACGCGTTTTCGGCCGAAAACGTGTACGTTTGCACTTCCCCGCCACAAGGAAGCTGCTAGCCGGGAATTCTCTGCCTGGTTCTACCCGCTGCCAGGAACGCTACGCAGGGCAAAAGCGATTCTCGTCCTCCGTGCTTGCTTTTTCTCAGAAAGAGCCGTGGTGTGCGTTTTCGCGGGAAAACGCGTTATCGGCCGAAAACGTGTACGTTTGCACTTCCCCGCCACAGGGAAGCTGCTAGACGGGAATTCTCTGCCTGGTTCTACCCGCTGCCCGGCACGCTACGCAGGGCAAAAGCGATTCTCGTCCTCCGTGCTTGCTTTTTCTCAGAAAGAGCCGTGGTGTGCGTTTTCGCCGGTAAACGCGTTTTCGGCCGAAAACGTGTAAGTTTGCACTTCCCCGCCACAGGGAAGCTGCTAGCCGGGAATTCTCTGCCTGGTTCTACCCGCTGCCCGGAACGCTACGCAGGGCAAAAGCGATTCTCGTCCTCCGTGCTTGCTTTTTCTCAGAAAGAGCCGTGGTGTGCGTTTTCGCCAGAAAACGCGTTTTCGGCCGAAAACGTGTACGTTTGCACTTCCCGGCCACAGGGAAGCTGCTAGCCGGGAATTCTCTGCCTGGTTCTACCCGCTGCCCGGAACGCTACGCAGGGCAAAAGCGATTCTCGTCCTCCGTGCTTGCTTTTTCCCAGAAAGAGCCGTGGTGTGCGTTTTCGCCGGAAAACGCGTTTTCGGCCGAAAACGTGTACGTTTGCACTTCCCGGCCACAGGGAAGCTGCTAGCCGGGAATTCTCTGCCTGGTTCTACCCGCTGCCCGGAACGCTACGCAAGGCAAAAGCGATTCTCGTCCTCCGTGCTTGCTTTTTCTCAGAAAGAGCCGTGGTGTGCGTTTTCGCCGGAAAACGAGTTTTCGGCGAAAACGTGTACGTTTGCACTTCCCGGCCACAGGGAAGCTGTTAGCCGGGAATTCTCTGCCTCGTTCTACCCGCTGCCCGGAACACTACGCAGGGCAAAAGCGATTCTCGTCCTCCGTGCTTGCTTTTTCTCAGAAAGAGCCGTGGTGTGCGTTTTCGCTAGAAAACGCGTTTTCGGCCGAAAACGTGTACGTTTGCACTTCCCCGCCACAGGGAAGCTGCTAGCCGGGAATTCTCTGCCTGGTTCTACCCGCTGCCCGGAACGCTACGCAGGGCAAAAGCGATTCTCGTCCTCCGTGCTTGCTTTTTCTCAGAAAGAGCCGTGGTGTGCGTTTTCGCCGGAAAACGCGTTTTCGGCCGGAAACGTGTACGTTTGCACTTCCCGGCCACAGGGAAGCTGCTAGCCGGCAATTCGCTGCCTATTTCTACCCGCTGCTCAGAACGCTACGCAGGGCAAAAGCGATTCTCGTCCTCCGTGCTTGCTTTTTCTCAGAAAGTGCCGTGGTGTGCGTTTTCGCCGGTAAACGCGTTTTCAGCCGAAAACGTGTACGTTTGCACTTCCCGGCCACAGGGAAGCTGCTAGCCGGGAATTCTCTGCCTGGTTCTACCCGCTGCCCGGAACGCTACGCAGGGCAAAAGCGATTCTCGTCCTCCGTGCTTGCTTTTTCTCAGAAAGAGCCGTGGTGTGCGTTTTCGCCGGAAAACGCGTTTTCGGCCGAAAACGTGTACGTTTGCACTTCCCCGCCACAGGGAAGCTGCTAGACGGGAATTCTCTGCCTGGTTCTACCCGCTGCCCGGAACGCTACGCAGGGCAAAAGCGATTCTCGTCCTCCGTGCTTGCTTTTTCTCAGAAAGAGCCGTGGTGTGCGTTTTCGCCGGTAAACGCGTTTTCGCCGAAAACGTGTACGTTTGCACTTCCCCGCCACAGGGAAGCTGCTAGCCGGGAATTCTCTGCCTGGTTCTACCCGCTGCCCGGAACGCTACGCAGGGAAAAGCAATTCTCGTCCTCCGTGCTTGCTTTTTCTCAGAAAGAGCCGTGGTGTGCGTTTTCGCCGGAAAACGCGTTTTCGGCCGAAAACGTGTACGTTTGCACTTCCCGGCCACAGGGAAGCTGCTAGCCGGGAATTCTCTGCCTGGTTCTACCCGCTGCCCGGAACGCTACGCAGGGCAAAAGCGATTCTCTTCCTCCGTGCTTGCTTTTTCTCAGAAAGAGCCGTGGTGTGCGTTTTCGCGGGAAAACGCGTTTTCGGCCGAAAACGTGTACGTTTGCACTTCCCGGCCACAGGGCAGCTGCTAGCCGGGAATTCTCTGCCTGGTTCTACCCGCTGCCCGGAACGCTACGCAGGGCAAAAGCGATTCTCGTCCTCCGTGCTTGCTTTTTCTCAGAAAGAGCCGTGGTGTGCGTTTTCGCCGGTAAACGAGTTTTCGGCGAAAACGTGTACGTTTGCACTTCCCCGCCACAGGGAAGCTGCTAGCCGGGAATTCTCTGCCTGGTTCTACCCGCTGCCCGGAACGCTACGCAGGGCAAGAGCGATTCTCGTCCTCCGTGCTTGCTTTTTCTCAGAAAGAGCCGTGGTGTGCGTTTTCGCCGCAAAACGCGTTTTCGGCCGAAAACGTGTACGTTTGCACTTCCCGGCCACAGGGAAGCTGCTAGCCGGGAATTCTCTGCCTGGTTCTACCCGCTGCCCGGAACGCTACGCAGGGCAAAAGCGATTCTCGTCCTCCGTGCTTGCTTTTTCTCAGAAAGAGCCGTGGTGTGCTTTTTCACCGGAAAACGCGTTTTCGGCCGAAAACGTGTACGTTTGCACTTCCCCGCCACAAGGAAGCTGCTAGCCGGGAATTCTCTGCCTGGTTCTACCCGCTGCCAGGAACGCTACGCAGGGCAAAAGCGATTCTCGTCCTCCGTGCTTGCTTTTTCTCAGAAAGAGCCATGGTGTGCTTTTTCGCCGGAAAACGCGTTTTCGGCCGAAAACGTGTACGTTTGCACTTCCCGGCCACAGGGAAGCTGCTAGCCGGGAATTCTCTGCCTGGTTCTACCCGCTGCCCGGAACGCTACGCAGGGCAAAAGCGATTCTCGTCCTCCGTGCTTGCTTTTTCTCAGAAAGAGCCGTGGTGTGCGTTTTCGCGGGAAAACGCGTTATCGGCCGAAAACGTGTACGTTTGCACTTCCCCGCCACAGGGAAGCTGCTAGACGGGAATTCTCTGCCTGGTTCTACCCGCTGCCCGGCACGCTACGCAGGGCAAAAGCGATTCTCGTCCTCCGTGCTTGCTTTTTCTCAGAAAGAGCCGTGGTGTGCGTTTTCGCCGGTAAACGCGTTTTCGGCCGAAAACGTGTAAGTTTGCACTTCCCCGCCACAGGGAAGCTGCTAGACGGGAATTCTCTGCCTGGTTCTACCCGCTGCCCGGAACGCTACGCAGGGCAAAAGCGATTCTCGTCCTCCGTGCTTGCTTTTTCTCAGAAAGAGCCATGGTGTGCGTTTTCGCCGGCAAACGCGTTTTCGGCCGAAAACGTGTACGTTTGCACTTCCCGGCCACAGGGAAGCTGCTAGCCGGGAATTCTCTGCCTGGTTCTACCCGCTGCCCGGAACGCTACGCAAGGCAAAAGCGATTCTCGTCCTCCGTGCTTGCTTTTTCTCAGAAAGAGCCGTGGTGTGCGTTTTCGCCGGAAAACGAGTTTTCGGCGAAAACGTGTACGTTTGCACTTCCCGGCCACAGGGAAGCTGTTAGCCGGGAATTCTCTGCCTCGTTCTACCCGCTGCCCGGAACACTACGCAGGGCAAAAGCGATTCTCGTCCTCCGTGCTTGCTTTTTCTCAGAAAGAGCCGTGGTGTGCGTTTTCGCTAGAAAACGCGTTTTCGGCCGAAAACGTGTACGTTTGCACTTCCCCGCCACAGGAAGCTGCTAGCCGGGAATTCTCTGCCTGGTTCTACCCGCTGCCCGGAACGCTACGCAGGGCAAAAGCGATTCTCGTCCTCCGTGCTTGCTTTTTCTCAGAAAGAGCCGTGGTGTGCGTTTTCGCCGGAAAACGCGTTTTCGGCCGGAAACGTGTACGTTTGCACTTCCCGGCCACAGGGAAGCTGCTAGCCGGCAATTCGCTGCCTATTTCTACCCGCTGCTCAGAACGCTACGCAGGGCAAAAGCGATTCTCGTCCTCCGTGCTTGCTTTTTCTCAGAAAGTGCCGTGGTGTGCGTTTTCGCCGGTAAACGCGTTTTCGGCCGAAAACGTGTACGTTTGCACTTCCCGGCCACAGGGAAGCTGTTAGCCGGGAATTCTCTGCCTGGTTCTACCCGCTGCCCGGAACGCTACGCAGGGCAAAAGCGATTCTCGTCCTCCGTGCTTGCTTTTTCTCAGAAAGAGCCGTGGTGTGCGTTTTCGGCGGAAAACGCGTTTTCGGCGAAAACGTGTACGTTTGCAATTCCTGGCTACAGGGAAGCTGCTAGACGGGAATTCTCTGCCTGGTTCTACCCGCTGCCCGGCACGCTACGCAGGGCAAAAGCGATTCTCGTCCTCCGTGCTTGCTTTTTCTCAGAAAGAGCCGTGGTGTGCGTTTTCGCCGGTAAACGCGTTTTCGCCGAAAACGTGTACGTTTGCACTTCCCCGCCACAGGGAAGCTGCTAGCCGGGAATTCTCTGCCTGGTTCTACCCGCTGCCCGGAACGCTACGCAGGGAAAAGCAATTCTCGTCCTCCGTGCTTGCTTTTTCTCAGAAAGAGCCGTGGTGTGCGTTTTCGCCGGAAAACGCGTTTTCGGCCGAAAACGTGTACGTTTGCACTTCCCGGCCACAGGGAAGCTGCTAGACGGGAATTCTCTGCCTGGTTCTACCCGCTGCCCGGAACGCTACGCAGGGCAAAAGCGATTCTCGTCCTCCGTGCTTGCTTTTTCTCAGAAAGAGCCGTGGTGTGCGTTTTCGCCGGAAAACGCGTTTTCGGCCGAAAACGTGTACGTTTGCACATCCCGGCCACAGGGAAGCTGCTAGCCGGGAATTCTCTGCCTGGTTCTACCCGCTGCCCGGAACGCTACGCAGGGCAAAAGCGATTCTCGTCCTCCGTGCTTGCTTTTTCTCAGAAAGAGCCGTGGTGTGCGTTTTCGCCGGTAAAAGCGTTTTCGCCGAAAACGTGTACGTTTGCACTTCCCCGCCACAGGGAAGCTGCTAGCCGGGAATTCTCTGCCTGGTTCTACCCGCTGCCCGGAACGCTACGCAGGGCAAAAGCAATTCTCGTCCTCCGTGCTTGCCTTTTCTCAGAAAGAGCCGTGGTGTGCGTTTTCGCCGGAAAACGAGTTTTCGGCCGAAAACGTGTACGTTTGCACTTCCCGGCCACAGGGAAGCTGCTAGCCGGGAATTCTCTGCCTGGTTCTACCCGCTGCCCGGAACGCTACGCAGGGCAAAAGCGATTCTCGTCCTCCGTGCTTGCTTTTTCTCAGAAAGAGCCGTGGTGTGCGTTTTCGCCGGAAAACGCGTTTTCGGCCGAAAACGTGTACGTTTGCACTTCCCCGCCAAAGGGAAGCTGCTAGACGGGAATTCTCTGCCTGGTTCTACCCGCTGCCCGGAACGCTACGCAGGGCAAAAGCGGTTCTCGTCCTCCGTGCTTGCTTTTTCTCAGAAAGAGCCGTGGTGTGCGTTTTCGCCGGAAAACGCGTTTTCGGCCGAAAACGTGTACGTTTGCACTTCCCCGCCACAGGGAAGCTGCTAGCCGGGAATTCTCTGCCTGGTTCTACCCGCTGCCCGGAACGCTACGCAGGGCAAAAGCGGTTCTCGTCCTCCGTGCTTGCTTTTTCTCAGAAAGAGCCGTGGTGTGCGATTTCGCCGGAAAACGCGTTTTCGGCCGAAAACGTGTACGTTTGCACTTCCCCGCCACAGGGAAGCTGCTAGCCGGGAATTCTCTGCCTGGTTCTACCCGCTGCCCGGAACGCTACGCAGGGCAAAAGCGGTTCTCGTCCTCCGTGCTTGCTTTTTCTCAGAAAGAGCCGTGGTGTGCGTTTTCGCCGGAAAACGCGTTTTCGGCCGAAAACGTGTACGTTTGCACTTCCCCGCCACAGGGAAGCTGCTAGCCGGGAATTCTCTGCCTGGTTCTACCCGCTGCCCGGAACACTACGCAGGGCAAAAGCGATTCTCGTCCTCCGTGCTTGCTTTTTCTCAGAAAGAGCCGTGGTGTGCGATTTCGCCGGAAAACGCGTTTTCGGCCGAAAACGTGTACGTTTGCACTTCCCCGCCACAGGGAAGCTGCTAGCCGGGAATTCTCTGCCTGGTTCTACCCGCTGCCCGGAACGCTACGCAGGGCAAAAGCGGTTCTCGTCCTCCGTGCTTGCTTTTTCTCAGAAAGAGCCGTGGTGTGCGTTTTCGCCGGAAAACGCGTTTTCGGCCGAAAACGTGTACGTTTGCACTTCCCCGCCACAGGGAAGCTGCTAGCCGGGAATTCTCTGCCTGGTTCTACCCGCTGCCCGGAACGCTACGCAGGGCAAAAGCGGTTCTCGTCCTCCGTGCTTGCTTTTTCTCAGAAAGAGCCGTGGTGTGCGTTTTCGCCGGAAAACGCGTTTTCGGCCGAAAACGTGTACGTTTGCACTTCCCGGCCACAGGGAAGCTGCTAGCCGGGAATTCTCTGCCTGGTTCTACCCGCTGCCCGGAACGCTACGCAGGGCAAAAGCGGTTCTCGTCCTCCGTGCTTGCTTTTTCTCAGAAAGAGCCGTGGTGTGCGTTTTCGCCGGAAAACGCGTTTTCGGCCGAAAACGTGTACGTTTGCACTTCCCCGCCACAGGGAACCTGCTAGCCGGGAATTCTCTGCCTGGTTCTACCCTCTGCCCGGAACGCTACGCAGGGCAAAAGCGGTTCTCGTCCTCCGTGCTTGCTTTTTCTCAGAAAGAGCCGTGGTGTGCGATTTCGCCGGAAAACGCGTTTTCGGCCGAAAACGTGTACGTTTGCACTTCCCCGCCACAGGGAAGCTGCTAGCCGGGAATTCTCTGCCTGGTTCTACCCGCTGCCCGGAACGCTACGCAGGGCAAAAGCGGTTCTCGTCCTCCGTGCTTGCTTTTTCTCAGAAAGAGCCGTGGTGTGCGTTTTCGCCGGAAAACGCGTTTTCGGCCGAAAACGTGTACGTTTGCACTTCCCCGCCACAGGGAAGCTGCTAGCCGGGAATTCTCTGCCTGGTTCTACCCGCTGCCCGGAACGCTACGCAGGGCAAAAGCGATTCTCGTCCTCCGTGCTTGCTTTTTCTCAGAAAGAGCCGTGGTGTGCGTTTTCGCCGGAAAACGCGTTTTCGGCCGAAAACGTGTACGTTTGCACTTCCCGGCCACAGGGAAGCTGCTAGCCGGGAATTCTCTGCCTGGTTCTACCCGCTGCCCGGAACGCTACGCAGGGCAAAAGCGATTCTCTTCCTCCGTGCTTGCTTTTTCTCAGAAAGAGCCGTGGTGTGCGTTTTCGCCGCAAAACGCGTTTTCGGCCGAAAACGTGTACGTTTGCACTTCCCCGCCACAGGGAAGCTGCTAGACGGGAATTCTCTGCCTGGTTCTACCCGCTGCCAGGAACGCTACGCAGGGCAAAAGCGATTCTCGTCCTCCGTGCTTGCTTTTTCTCAGAAAGAGCCATGGTGTGCTTTTTCACCGGAAAACGCGTTTTCGGCCGAAAACGTGTACGTTTGCACTTCCCCGCCACAAGGAAGCTGCTAGCCGGGAATTCTCTGCCTGGTTCTACCCGCTGCCAGGAACGCTACGCAGGGCAAAAGCGATTCTCGTCCTCCGTGCTTGCTTTTTCTCAGAAAGAGCCATGGTGTGCTTTTTCGCCGGAAAACGCGTTTTCGGCCGAAAACGTGTACGTTTGCACTTCCCGGCCACAGGGAAGCTGCTAGCCGGGAATTCTCTGCCTGGTTCTACCCGCTGCCCGGAACGCTACGCAGGGCAAAAGCGATTCTCGTCCTCCGTGCTTGCTTTTTCTCAGAAAGAGCCGTGGTGTGCGTTTTCGCGGGAAAACGCGTTATCGGCCGAAAACGTGTACGTTTGCACTTCCCCGCCACAGGGAAGCTGCTAGACGGGAATTCTCTGCCTGGTTCTACCCGCTGCCCGGCACGCTACGCAGGGCAAAAGCGATTCTCGTCCTCCGTGCTTGCTTTTTCTCAGAAAGAGCCGTGGTGTGCGTTTTCGCCGGTAAACGCGTTTTCGGCCGAAAACGTGTAAGTTTGCACTTCCCCGCCACAGGGAAGCTGCTAGCCGGGAATTCTCTGCCTGGTTCTACCCGCTGCCCGGAACGCTACGCAGGGCAAAAGCGATTCTCGTCCTCCGTGCTTGCTTTTTCTCAGAAAGAGCCGTGGTGTGCGTTTTCGCCGGCAAACGCGTTTTCGGCCGAAAACGTGTACGTTTGCACTTCCCGGCCACAGGGAAGCTGCTAGCCGGGAATTCTCTGCCTGGTTCTACCCGCTGCCCGGAACGCTACGCAAGGCAAAAGCGATTCTCGTCCTCCGTGCTTGCTTTTTCTCAGAAAGAGCCGTGGTGTGCGTTTTCGCCGGAAAACGAGTTTTCGGCGAAAACGTGTACGTTTGCACTTCCCGGCCACAGGGAAGCTGTTAGCCGGGAATTCTCTGCCTCGTTCTACCCGCTGCCCGGAACACTACGCAGGGCAAAAGCGATTCTCGTCCTCCGTGCTTGCTTTTTCTCAGAAAGAGCCGTGGTGTGCGTTTTCGCTAGAAAACGCGTTTTCGGCCGAAAACGTGTACGTTTGCACTTCCCCGCCACAGGGAAGCTGCTAGCCGGGAATTCTCTGCCTGGTTCTACCCGCTGCCCGGAACGCTACGCAGGGCAAAAGCGATTCTCGTCCTCCGTGCTTGCTTTTTCTCAGAAAGAGCCGTGGTGTGCGTTTTCGCCGGAAAACGCGTTTTCGGCCGGAAACGTGTACGTTTGCACTTCCCGGCCACAGGGAAGCTGCTAGCCGGCAATTCGCTGCCTATTTCTACCCGCTGCTCAGAACGCTACGCAGGGCAAAAGCGATTCTCGTCCTCCGTGCTTGCTTTTTCTCAGAAAGTGCCGTGGTGTGCGTTTTCGCCGGTAAACGCGTTTTCGGCCGAAAACGTGTACGTTTGCACTTCCCGGCCACAGGGAAGCTGCTAGCCGGGAATTCTCTGCCTGGTTCTACCCGCTGCCCGGAACGCTACGCAGGGCAAAAGCGATTCTCGTCCTCCGTGCTTGCTTTTTCTCAGAAAGAGCCGTGGTGTGCGTTTTCGGCGGAAAACGCGTTTTCGGCGAAAACGTGTACGTTTGCAATTCCTGGCTACAGGGAAGCTGCTAGACGGGAATTCTCTGCCTGGTTCTACCCGCTGCCCGGCACGCTACGCAGGGCAAAAGCGATTCTCGTCCTCCGTGCTTGCTTTTTCTCAGAAAGAGCCGTGGTGTGCGTTTTCGCCGGTAAACGCGTTTTCGCCGAAAACGTGTACGTTTGCACTTCCCCGCCACAGGGAAGCTGCTAGCCGGGAATTCTCTGCCTGGTTCTACCCGCTGCCCGGAACGCTACGCAGGGAAAAGCAATTCTCGTCCTCCGTGCTTGCTTTTTCTCAGAAAGAGCCGTGGTGTGCGTTTTCGCCGGAAAACGCGTTTTCGGCCGAAAACGTGTACGTTTGCACTTCCCGGCCACAGGGAAGCTGCTAGACGGGAATTCTCTGCCTGGTTCTACCCGCTGCCCGGAACGCTACGCAGGGCAAAAGCGATTCTCGTCCTCCGTGCTTGCTTTTTCTCAGAAAGAGCCGTGGTGTGCGTTTTCGCCGGAAAACGCGTTTTCGGCCGAAAACGTGTACGTTTGCACATCCCGGCCACAGGGAAGCTGCTAGCCGGGAATTCTCTGCCTGGTTCTACCCGCTGCCCGGAACGCTACGCAGGGCAAAAGCGATTCTCGTCCTCCGTGCTTGCTTTTTCTCAGAAAGAGCCGTGGTGTGCGTTTTCGCCGGTAAACGCGTTTTCGCCGAAAACGTGTACGTTTGCACTTCCCCGCCACAGGGAAGCTGCTAGCCGGGAATTCTCTGCCTGGTTCTACCCGCTGCCCGGAACGCTACGCAGGGCAAAAGCAATTCTCGTCCTCCGTGCTTGCTTTTTCTCAGAAAGAGCCGTGGTGTGCGTTTTCGCCGGAAAACGAGTTTTCGGCCGAAAACGTGTACGTTTGCACTTCCCGGCCACAGGGAAGCTGCTAGCCGGGAATTCTCTGCCTGGTTCTACCCGCTGCCCGGAACGCTACGCAGGGCAAAAGCGATTCTCGTCCTCCGTGCTTGCTTTTTCTCAGAAAGAGCCGTGGTGTGCGTTTTCGCCGGAAAACGCGTTTTCGGCCGAAAACGTGTACGTTTGCACTTCCCCGCCAAAGGGAAGCTGCTAGACGGGAATTCTCTGCCTGGTTCTACCCGCTGCCCGGAACGCTACGCAGGGCAAAAGCGGTTCTCGTCCTCCGTGCTTGCTTTTTCTCAGAAAGAGCCGTGGTGTGCGTTTTCGCCGGAAAACGCGTTTTCGGCCGAAAACGTGTACGTTTGCACTTCCCCGCCACAGGGAAGCTGCTAGCCGGGAATTCTCTGCCTGGTTCTACCCGCTGCCCGGAACGCTACGCAGGGCAAAAGCGGTTCTCGTCCTCCGTGCTTGCTTTTTCTCAGAAAGAGCCGTGGTGTGCGATTTCGCCGGAAAACGCGTTTTCGGCCGAAAACGTGTACGTTTGCACTTCCCCGCCACAGGGAAGCTGCTAGCCGGGAATTCTCTGCCTGGTTCTACCCGCTGCCCGGAACGCTACGCAGGGCAAAAGCGGTTCTCGTCCTCCGTGCTTGCTTTTTCTCAGAAAGAGCCGTGGTGTGCGTTTTCGCCGGAAAACGCGTTTTCGGCCGAAAACGTGTACGTTTGCACTTCCCCGCCACAGGGAAGCTGCTAGCCGGGAATTCTCTGCCTGGTTCTACCCGCTGCCCGGAACACTACGCAGGGCAAAAGCGATTCTCGTCCTCCGTGCTTGCTTTTTCTCAGAAAGAGCCGTGGTGTGCGATTTCGCCGGAAAACGCGTTTTCGGCCGAAAACGTGTACGTTTGCACTTCCCCGCCACAGGGAAGCTGCTAGCCGGGAATTCTCTGCCTGGTTCTACCCGCTGCCCGGAACGCTACGCAGGGCAAAAGCGGTTCTCGTCCTCCGTGCTTGCTTTTTCTCAGAAAGAGCCGTGGTGTGCGTTTTCGCCGGAAAACGCGTTTTCGGCCGAAAACGTGTACGTTTGCACTTCCCCGCCACAGGGAAGCTGCTAGCCGGGAATTCTCTGCCTGGTTCTACCCGCTGCCCGGAACGCTACGCAGGGCAAAAGCGGTTCTCGTCCTCCGTGCTTGCTTTTTCTCAGAAAGAGCCGTGGTGTGCGTTTTCGCCGGAAAACGCGTTTTCGGCCGAAAACGTGTACGTTTGCACTTCCCCGCCACAGGGAAGCTGCTAGCCGGGAATTCTCTGCCTGGTTCTACCCGCTGCCCGGAACGCTACGCAGGGCAAAAGCGGTTCTCGTCCTCCGTGCTTGCTTTTTCTCAGAAAGAGCCGTGGTGTGCGTTTTCGCCGGAAAACGCGTTTTCGGCCGAAAACGTGTACGTTTGCACTTCCCCGCCACAGGGAACCTGCTAGCCGGGAATTCTCTGCCTGGTTCTACCCTCTGCCCGGAACGCTACGCAGGGCAAAAGCGGTTCTCGTCCTCCGTGCTTGCTTTTTCTCAGAAAGAGCCGTGGTGTGCGATTTCGCCGGAAAACGCGTTTTCGGCCGAAAACGTGTACGTTTGCACTTCCCCGCCACAGGGAAGCTGCTAGCCGGGAATTCTCTGCCTGGTTCTACCCGCTGCCCGGAACGCTACGCAGGGCAAAAGCGGTTCTCGTCCTCCGTGCTTGCTTTTTCTCAGAAAGAGCCGTGGTGTGCGTTTTCGCCGGAAAACGCGTTTTCGGCCGAAAACGTGTACGTTTGCACTTCCCCGCCACAGGGAAGCTGCTAGCCGGGAATTCTCTGCCTGGTTCTACCCGCTGCCCGGAACGCTACGCAGGGCAAAAGCGATTCTCGTCCTCCGTGCTTGCTTTTTCTCAGAAAGAGCCGTGGTGTGCGTTTTCGCCGGAAAACGCGTTTTCGGCCGAAAACGTGTACGTTTGCACTTCCCGGCCACAGGGAAGCTGCTAGCCGGGAATTCTCTGCCTGGTTCTACCCGCTGCCCGGAACGCTACGCAGGGCAAAAGCGATTCTCTTCCTCCGTGCTTGCTTTTTCTCAGAAAGAGCCGTGGTGTGCGTTTTCGCGGGAAAACGCGTTTTCGGCCGAAAACGTGTACGTTTGCACTTCCCGGCCACAGGGCAGCTGCTAGCCGGGAATTCTCTGCCTGGTTCTACCCGCTGCCCGGAACGCTACGCAGGGCAAAAGCGATTCTCGTCCTCCGTGCTTGCTTTTTCTCAGAAAGAGCCGTGGTGTGCGTTTTCGCCGGTAAACGCGTTTTCGGCCGAAAACATGTACGTTTGCACTTCCCCGCCACAGGGAAGCTGCTAGCCGGGAATTCTCTGCCTGGTTCTACCCGCTGCCCGGAACGCTACGCAGGGCAAAAGCGATTCTCGTCCTCCGTGCTTGCTTTTTCTCTGAAAGAGCCGTGGTGTTCGTTTTCGCCGGTAAACGCGTTTTCGCCGAAAACGTGTACGTTTGCACTTCCCCGCCACAGGGAAGCTGCTAGCCGGGAATTCTCTGCCTGGTTCTACCCGCTGCCCGGAACGCTACGCAGGGCAAAAGCGATTCTCGTCCTCCGTGCTTGCTTTTTCTCAGAAAGAGCCGTGGTGTGCGTTTTCGCCGGAAAACGAGTTTTCGGCCGAAAACGTGTACGTTTGCACTTCCCGGCCACAGGGAAGCTGCTAGCCGGGAATTCTCTGCCTGGTTCTACCCGCTGCCCGGAACGCTACGCAGGGCAAAAGCGATTCTCGTCCTCCGTGCTTGCTTTTTCTCAGAAAGAGCCGTGGTGTGCGTTTTCGCCGGAAAACGCGTTTTCGGCCGAAAACGTGTACGTTTGCACTTCCCCGCCAAAGGGAAGCTGCTAGACGGGAATTCTCTGCCTGGTTCTACCCGCTGCCCGGAACGCTACGCAGGGCAAAAGCGGTTCTCGTCCTCCGTGCTTGCTTTTTCTCAGAAAGAGCCGTGGTGTGCGTTTTCGCCGGAAAACGCGTTTTCGGCCGAAAACGTGTACGTTTGCACTTCCCCGCCACAGGGAAGCTGCTAGCCGGGAATTCTCTGCCTGGTTCTACCCGCTGCCCGGAACGCTACGCAGGGCAAAAGCGGTTCTCGTCCTCCGTGCTTGCTTTTTCTCAGAAAGAGCCGTGGTGTGCGATTTCGCCGGAAAACGCGTTTTCGGCCGAAAACGTGTACGTTTGCACTTCCCCGCCACAGGGAAGCTGCTAGCCGGGAATTCTCTGCCTGGTTCTACCCGCTGCCCGGAACGCTACGCAGGGCAAAAGCGGTTCTCGTCCTCCGTGCTTGCTTTTTCTCAGAAAGAGCCGTGGTGTGCGTTTTCGCCGGAAAACGCGTTTTCGGCCGAAAACGTGTACGTTTGCACTTCCCCGCCACAGGGAAGCTGCTAGCCGGGAATTCTCTGCCTGGTTCTACCCGCTGCCCGGAACACTACGCAGGGCAAAAGCGATTCTCGTCCTCCGTGCTTGCTTTTTCTCAGAAAGAGCCGTGGTGTGCGATTTCGCCGGAAAACGCGTTTTCGGCCGAAAACGTGTACGTTTGCACTTCCCCGCCACAGGGAAGCTGCTAGCCGGGAATTCTCTGCCTGGTTCTACCCGCTGCCCGGAACGCTACGCAGGGCAAAAGCGGTTCTCGTCCTCCGTGCTTGCTTTTTCTCAGAAAGAGCCGTGGTGTGCGTTTTCGCCGGAAAACGCGTTTTCGGCCGAAAACGTGTACGTTTGCACTTCCCCGCCACAGGGAAGCTGCTAGCCGGGAATTCTCTGCCTGGTTCTACCCGCTGCCCGGAACGCTACGCAGGGCAAAAGCGGTTCTCGTCCTCCGTGCTTGCTTTTTCTCAGAAAGAGCCGTGGTGTGCGTTTTCGCCGGCAAACGCGTTTTCGGCCGAAAACGTGTACGTTTGCACTTCCCGGCCACAGGGAAGCTGCTAGCCGGGAATTCTCTGCCTGGTTCTACCCGCTGCCCGGAACGCTACGCAGGGCAAAAGCGGTTCTCGTCCTCCGTGCTTGCTTTTTCTCAGAAAGAGCCGTGGTGTGCGTTTTCGCCGGAAAACGCGTTTTCGGCCGAAAACGTGTACGTTTGCACTTCCCCGCCACAGGGAACCTGCTAGCCGGGAATTCTCTGCCTGGTTCTACCCTCTGCCCGGAACGCTACGCAGGGCAAAAGCGGTTCTCGTCCTCCGTGCTTGCTTTTTCTCAGAAAGAGCCGTGGTGTGCGATTTCGCCGGAAAACGCGTTTTCGGCCGAAAACGTGTACGTTTGCACTTCCCCGCCACAGGGAAGCTGCTAGCCGGGAATTCTCTGCCTGGTTCTACCCGCTGCCAGGAACGCTACGCAGGGCAAAAGCGGTTCTCGTCCTCCGTGCTTGCTTTTTCTCAGAAAGAGCCGTGGTGTGCGATTTCGCCGGAAAACGCGTTTTCGGCCGAAAACGTGTACGTTTGCACTTCCCCGCCACAGGGAAGCTGCTAGCCGGGAATTCTCTGCCTGGTTCTACCCGCTGCCCGGAACGCTACGCAGGGCAAAAGCGGTTCTCGTTCTCCGTGCTTGCTTTTTCTCAGAAAGAGCCGTGGTGTGCGTTTTCGCCGGAAAACGCGTTTTCGGCTGAAAACGTGTACGTTTGCACTTCCCCGCCACAGGGAAGCTGCTAGCCGGGAATTCTCTGCCTGGTTCTACCCGCTGCCCGGAACGCTACGCAGGGCAAAAGCGGTTCTCGTCCTCCGTGCTTGCTTTTTCTCAGAAAGAGCCGTGGTGTGCGTTTTCGCCGGAAAACGCGTTTTCGGCCGAAAACGTGTACGTTTGCACTTCCCCGCCACAGGGAAGCTGCTAGCCGGGAATTCTCTGCCTGGTTCTACCCGCTGCCCGGAACGCTACGCAGGGCAAAAGCGATTCTCGTCCTCCGTGCTTGCTTTTTCTCAGAAAGAGCCGTGGTGTGCGTTTTCGCCGGAAAACGCGTTTTCGGCCGAAAACGTGTACGTTTGCACTTCCCGGCCACAGGGAAGCTGCTAGCCGGGAATTCTCTGCCTGGTTCTACCCGCTGCCCGGAACGCTACGCAGGGCAAAAGCGATTCTCGTCCTCCGTGCTTGCTTTTTCTCAGAAAGAGCCGTGGTGTGCGTTTTCGCGGGAAAACGCGTTTTCGGCCGAAAACGTGTACGTTTGCACTTCCCGGCCACAGGGAAGCTGCTAGCCGGGAATTCTCTGCCTGGTTCTACCCGCTGCCCGGAACGCTACGCAGGGCAAAAGCGATTCTCGTCCTCCGTGCTTGCTTTTTCTCAGAAAGAGCCGTGGTGTGCGTTTTCGCCGGAAAACGCGTTTTCGGCCGAAAACTTGTACGTTTGCACTTCCCGGCCACAGGGAAGCTGCTAGCCGGGAATTCTCTGCCTGGTTCTACCCGCTGCCCGGAACACTACGCAGGGCAAAAGCGATTCTCGTCCTCCGTGCTTGCTTTTTCTCAGAAAGAGCCATGGTGTGCTTTTTCGCAAGAAAAAGCGTTTTCGGCTGAAAACGTGTACGTTTGCACTTCCCCGCCACAGGGAAGCTGCTAGACGGGAATTCTCTGCCTGGTTCTACCCGCTGCCAGGAACGCTACGCAGGGCAAAAACGATTCTCGTCCTCCGTGCTTGCTTTTTCTCAGAAAGAGCCATGGTGTGCTTTTTCGCCGGAAAACGCGTTTTCGGCCGAAAACGTGTACGTTTGCACTTCCCGGCCACAGGGAAGCTGCTAGCCGGCAATTCGCTGCCTATTTCTACCCGCTGCTCAGAACGCTACGCAGGGCAAAAGCGATTCTCGTCCTCCGTGCTTGCTTTTTCTCAGAAAGAGCCGTGGTGTGCGTTTTCGCCGGAAAACGCGTTTTCGGCCGAAAACGTGTACGTTTGCACTTCCCCGCCACAGGGAAGCTGCTAGACGGGAGTTCTCTGCCTTGTTCTACCCGCTGCCCGGAACGCTACGCAGGGCAAAAGCGATTCTCGTCCTCCGTGCTTGCTTTTTCTCAGAAAGAGCCGTGGTGTGCGTTTTCGCGGGAAAACGGGTTTTCGGCCGAAAACGTGTACGTTTGCACTTCCCGGCCACAGGGAAGCTGCTAGCCGGGAATTCTCTGCCTGGTTCTACCCGCTGCCCGGAACGCTACGCAGGGCAAAAGCGATTCTCGTCCTCCGTGCTTGCTTTTTCTCAGAAAGAGCCGTGGTGTGCTTTTTCGCGGGAAAACGCGTTTTCGGCCGAAAACGTGTACGTTTGCACTTCCCGGCCACAGGGAAGCTGCTAGCCGGGAATTCTCTGCCTGGTTCTACCCGCTGCCCGGAACGCTACGCAGGGCAAAAGCGATTCTCGTCCTCCGTGCTTGCTTTTTCTCAGAAAGAGCCGTGGTGTGCGTTTTCGCCGGTAAACGCGTTTTCGGCCGAAAACTTGTACGTTTGCACTTCCCGGCCACAGGGAAGCTGCTAGCCGGGAATTCTCTGCCTGGTTCTACCCGCTGCCCGGAACACTACGCAGGGCAAAAGCGATTCTCGTCCTCCGTGCTTGCTTTTTCTCAGAAAGAGCCATGGTGTGCTTTTTCGCAAGAAAAAGCGTTTTCGGCTGAAAACGTGTACGTTTGCACTTCCCCGCCACAGGGAAGCTGCTAGCCGGGAATTCTCTGCCTGGTTCTACCCGCTGCCAGGAACGCTACGCAGGGCAAAAACGATTCTCGTCCTCCGTGCTTGCTTTTTCTCAGAAAGAGCCATGGTGTGCTTTTTCGCCGGAAAACGCGTTTTCGGCCGAAAACGTGTACGTTTGCACTTCCCGGCCACAGGGAAGCTGCTAGCCGGCAATTCGCTGCCTATTTCTACCCGCTGCTCAGAACGCTACGCAGGGCAAAAGCGATTCTCGTCCTCCGTGCTTGCTTTTTCTCAGAAAGAGCCGTGGTGTGCGTTTTCGCCGGAAAACGCGTTTTCGGCCGAAAACGTGTACGTTTGCACTTCCCCGCCACAGGGAAGCTGCTAGACGGGAGTTCTCTGCCTTGTTCTACCCGCTGCCCGGAACGCTACGCAGGGCAAAAGCGATTCTCGT
This sequence comes from Athene noctua, assembly GCF_965140245.1. NCBI lineage: Eukaryota > Metazoa > Chordata > Aves > Strigiformes > Strigidae > Athene > Athene noctua. The sequence continues at coordinate 135,714 of NW_027437662.1, forward strand.
CCTCCGTGCTTGCTTTTTCTCAGAAAGAGCCGTGGTGTGCGTTTTCGCCGGAAAACGCGTTTTCGGCCGAAAACGTGTACGTTTGCACTTCCCCGCCACAGGGAAGCTGCTAGACGGGAATTCTCTGCCTGGTTCTACCCGCTGCCGGAACGCTACGCAGGGCAAAAGCGATTCTCGTCCTCCGTGCTTGCTTTTTCTCAGAAAGAGCCGTGGTGTGCGTTTTCGCCGGAAAAAGCGTTTTCGGCCGAAAACGTGTACGTTTGCACTTCCCCGCCACAGGGAAGCTGCTAGCCGGGAATTCTCTGCCTGGTTCTACCCGCTGCCCGGAACGCTACGCAGGGCAAAAGCGATTCTCGTCCTCCGTGCTTGCTTTTTCTCAGAAAGAGCCGTGGTGTGCGTTTTGCCGGAAAACGCGTTTTCGGCCGAAAACGTGTACGTTTGCACTTCCCCGCCACAGGGAAGCTGCTAGCCGGGAATTCTCTGCCTGGTTCTACCCGCTGCCCGGAACGCTACGCAGGGCAAAAGCGATTCTCGCCCTCCGTGCTTGCTTTTTCTCAGAAAGAGCCGTGGTGTGCGTTTTCGCCGGAAAACGCGTTTTCGGCGAAAACGTGTACGTTTGCACTTCCCGGCCACAGGGAAGCTGCTAGCCGGGAATTCTCTGCCTGGTTCTACCCGCTGCCCGGAACGCTACGCAGGACAAAAGCGATTCTCGTCCTCCGTGCTTGCTTTTTCTCAGAAAGAGCCGTGGTGTGCGTTTTCGCCGGTAAACGCGTTTTCGGCCGAAAACGTGTATGTTTGCACTTCCCCGCCACAGGGAAGCTGCTAGCCGGGAATTCTCTGCCTGGTTCTACCCGCTGCCCGGAACGCTACGCAGGGCAAAAGCGATTCTCGTCCTCCGTGCTTGCTTTTTCTCAGAAAGAGCCGTGGTGTGCGTTTTCGCCGGAAAACGCGTTTTCGGCCGAAAACGTGTACGTTTGCACTTCCCCGCCACAGGGAAGCTGCTAGCAGGGAATTCTCTGCCTGGTTCTACCCGCTGCCCGGAACGCTACGCAGGGCAAAAGCGATTCTCGTCCTCCGTGCTTGCTTTTTCTCAGAAAGAGCCGTGGTGTGCGTTTTCGCCGGAAAACGCGTTTTCGGCCGAAAACGTGTACGTTTGCACTTCCCGGCCACAGGGAAGCTGCTAGCCGGGAATTTTCTGCCTGGTTCTACCCGCTGCCCGGAACGCTACGCAGGGCAAAAGCGATTCTCGTCCTCCGTGCTTGCTTTCTCTCAGAAAGAGCCGTGGTGTGCGTTTTCCGCCGGAAAACGAGTTTTCGGCCGAAAACGTGTACGTTTGCACTTCCCGGCCACAGGGAAGCTGCTAGGCGGGAATTCTCTGCCTGGTTCCACCCGCTGCCCGGAACGCTACGCAGGGCAAAAGCGATTCTCGTCCTCCGTGCTTGCTTTTTCTCAGAAAGAGCCGTGGTGTGCGTTTTCGCCGGAAAACGTGTTTTCGGCGAAAACGTGTACGTTTGCACTTCCCGGCCACAGGGAAGCTGCTAGCCGGGAATTCTCTTGCCTGGTTCTACCCGCTGCCCGGAACGCTACGCAGGCAAAAGCGATTCTCGTCCTCCGTGCTTGCTTTCTCTCAGAAGAGCCGTGGTGTGCGTTTTCGCCGGAAAACGAGTTTTCGGCCGAAAACGTGTACGTTTGCACTTCCCGGCCACAGGGAAGCTGCTAGGCGGGAATTCTCTGCCTGGTTCCACCCGCTGCCCGGAACGCTACGCAGGGCAAAAGCGATTCTCGTCCTCCGTGCTTGCTTTTTCTCAGAAAGAGCCGTGGTGTGCGTTTTCGCCGGAAAACGTGTTTTCGGCGAAAACGTGTACGTTTGCACTTCCCGGCCACAGGGAAGCTGCTAGCCGGGAATTCTCTGCCTGGTTCTACCCGCTGCCCGGAACGCTACGCAGGGCAAAAGCGATTCTCGTCCTCCGTGCTTGCTTTTTCTCAGAAAGAGCCGTGGTGTGCGTTTTCGCCGGTAAACGCGTTTTCGGCCGAAACTTGTACGTTTGCACTTCCCGGCCACAGGGAAGCTGCTAGCCCGGGGAATTCTCTGCCTGGTCTACCCGCTGCCCGGAACACTACGCAGGGCAAAAGCGATTCTCGTCCTCCGTGCTTGCTTTTTCTCAGAAAGAGCCATGGTGTGCTTTTTCGCAAGAAAAAGCGTTTTCGGCTGAAAACGTGTACGTTTGCACTTCCCGCCACAGGGAAGCTGCTAGGCGGGAATTCTCTGCCTGGTTCCACCCGCTGCCCGGAACGCTACGCAGGGCAAAAGCGATTCTCGTCCTCCGTGCTTGCTTTTTCTCAGAAAGAGCCGTGGTGTGCGTTTTCGCCGGAAAACGTGTTTTCGGCGAAAACGTGTACGTTTGCACTTCCCGGCCACAGGGAAGCTGCTAGCCGGGAATTCTCTGCCTCGTTCTACCCGCTGCCCGGAACGCTACGCAGGGCAAAAACGATTCTCGTCCTCCGTGCTTGCTTTTTCTCAGAAAGAGCCATGGTGTGCTTTTTCGCCGGAAAACGCGTTTTCGGACGAAAACGTGTACGTTTGCACTTCCCGGCCACAGGGAAGCTGCTAGCCGGCAATTCGCTGCCTATTTCTACCCGCTGGTCAGAACGCTACGCAGGGCAAAAGCGATTCTCGTCCTCCGTGCTTGCTTTTTCTCAGAAAGAGCCGTGGTGTGCCTTTTCGCCGGAAAACGCGTTTTCGGCCGAAAACGTGTACGTTTGCACTTCCCCGCCACAGGGAAGCTGCTAGCCGGGAATTCTCTGCCTGGTTCTACCCGCTGCCCGGAACGCTACGCAGGGCAAAAGCGATTCTCGTCCTCCGTGCTTGCTTTTTCTCAGAAAGAGCCGTGGTGTGCGTTTTCGCCGGAAAACGTGTTTTCGGCGAAAACGTGTACGTTTGCACTTCCCGGCCACAGGGAAGCTGCTAGCCGGGAATTCTCTGCCTGGTTCTACCCGCTGCCCGGAACGCTACGCAGGGCAAAAGCGATTCTCGTCCTCCGTGCTTGCTTTTTCTCAGAAAGAGCCATGGTGTGCTTTTTCACCGGAAAACGCGTTTTCGGCCGAAAACGTGTACGTTTGCACTTCCCCGCCACAAGGAAGCTGCTAGCCGGGAATTCTCTGCCTGTTTCTACCCGCTGCCAGGAACGCTACGCAGGGCAAAAGCGATTCTCGTCCTCCGTGCTTGCTTTTTCTCAGAAAGAGCCATGGTGTGCTTTTTCGCCGGAAAACGCGTTTTCGGCCGAAAACGTGTACGTTTGCACTTCCCCGCCACAGGGAAGCTGCTAGACGGGAATTCTCTGCCTGGTTCTACCCGCTGCCCGGAACGCTACGCAGGGCAAAAGCGATTCTCGTCCTCCGTGCTTGCTTTTTCTCAGAAAGAGCCGTGGTGTGCGTTTTCGCGGGAAAACGCGTTATCGGCCGAAAACGTGTACGTTTGCACTTCCCGGCCACAGGGAAGCTGCTAGACGGGAATTCTCTGCCTGGTTCTACCCGCTGCCCGGAACGCTACGCAGGGCAAAAGCGATTCTCGTCCTCCGTGCTTGCTTTTTCTCAGAAAGAGCCGTGGTGTGCGTTTTCGCCGGTAAACGCGTTTTCGGCCGAAAACGTGTAAGTTTGCACTTCCCCGCCACAGGGAAGCTGCTAGCCGGGAATTCTCTGCCTGGTTCTACCCGCTTCCCGGAACGCTACGCAGGGCAAAAACGATTCTCGTCCTCCGTGCTTGCTTTTTCTCAGAAAGAGCCGTGGTGTGCGTTTTCGCCAGAAAACGCGTTTTCGGCCGAAAACGTGTACGTTTGCACTTCCCGGCCACAGGGAAGCTGCTAGCCGGGAATTCTCTGCCTGGTTCTACCCGCTGCCCGGAACGCTACGCAGGGCAAAAGCGATTCTCGTCCTCCGTGCTTGCTTTTTCTCAGAAAGAGCCGTGGTGTGCGTTTTCGCCGGAAAACGAGTTTTCGGCGAAAACGTGTACGTTTGCACTTCCCCGCCACAGGGAAGCTGTTAGCCGGGAATTCTCTGCCTGGTTCTACCCGCTGCCCGGAACACTACGCAGGGCAAAAGCGATTCTCGTCCTCCGTGCTTGCTTTTTCTCAGGAAGAGCCGTGGTGTGCGTTTTCGCTAGAAAACGCGTTTTCGGCCGAAAACGTGTACGTTTGCACTTCCCCGCCACAGGGAAGCTGCTAGACGGGAATTCTCTGCCTGGTTCTACCCGCTGCCCGGAACGCTACGCAGGGCAAAAGCGATTCTCGTCCTCCGTGCTTGCTTTTTCTCAGAAAGAGCCGTGGTGTGCGTTTTCGCCGGAAAACGCGTTTTCGGCCGAAAACGTGTACGTTTGCACTTCCCCGCCACAGGGAAGCTGCTAGACGGGAATTCTCTGCCTGGTTCTACCCGCTGCCAGGAACGCTACGCAGGGCAAAAGCGATTCTCGTCCTCCGTGCTTGCTTTTTCTCAGAAAGAGCCATGGTGTGCTTTTTCGCCGGAAAACGAGTTTTCGGCCGAAAACGTGTACGTTTGCACTTCCCCGCCACAGGGAAGCTGCTAGCCGGCAATTCGCTGCCTATTTCTACCCGCTGCTCAGAACGCTATGCAGGGCAAAAGCGATTCTCGTCCTCCGTGCTTGATTTTTCTCAGAAAGAGCCGTGGTGTGCGTTTTCGCCGGAAAACGCGTTTTCGACCAAAAACGTAGTACGTTTGCACTTCCCGGCCACAGGGAAGCTGCTAGCCGGGAATTCTCTGCCTGGTTCTACCCGCTGCCCGGAACGCTACGCAGGGCAAAAGCGATTCTCGTCCTCCGTGCTTGCTTTTTCTCAGAAAGTGCCGTGGTGTGCGTTTTCGCCGGTAAACGCGTTTTCAGCCGAAAACGTGTACGTTTGCACTTCCCGGCCACAGGGAAGCTGCTAGCCGGGAATTCTCTGCCTGGTTCTACCCGCTGCCCGGAACGCTACGCAGGGCAAAAGCGATTCTCGTCCTCCGTGCTTGCTTTTTCTCAGAAAGAGCCGTGGTGTGCGTTTTCGCCGGAAAACGCGTTTTCGGCGAAAACGTGTACGTTTGCAATTCCTGGCTACAGGGAAGCTGCTAGCCGGGAATTCTCTGCCTGGTTCTACCCGCTGCCCGGAACACTACGCAGGGCAAAAGCGATTCTCGTCCTCCGTGCTTGCTTTTTCTCAGAAAGAGCCGTGGTGTGCCTTTTCGCCGGAAAACGCGTTTTCGGCCGAAAACGTGTACGTTTGCACTTCCCGGCCACAGGGAAGCTGCTAGCCGGGAATTCTCTGCCTGGTTCTACCCGCTGCCCGGAACGCTACGCAGGGCAAAAGCGATTCTCGTCCTCCGTGCTTGCTTTTTCTCAGAAAGAGCCGTGGTGTGCGTTTTCGCCGGAAAACGCGTTTTCGGCCGAAAACGTGTACGTTTGCACTTCCCGGCCACAGGGAAGCTGCTAGCCGGGAATTCTCTGCCTGGTTCTACCCGCTGCCCGGAACGCTACGCAGGGCAAAAGCGATTCTCGTCCTCCGTGCTTGCTTTTTCTCAGAAAGAGCCGTGGTGTGCGTTTTCGCCGGAAAACGCGTTTTCGGCCGAAAACGTGTAAGTTTGCACTTCCCGGCCACAGGGAAGCTGCTAGCCGGGAATTCTCTGCCTTGTTCTACCCGCTGCTCAGAACGCTACGCAGGGCAAAAGCGATTCTCGTCCTCCGTGCTTGCTTTTTCTCAGAAAGAGCCGTCGTGTGCGTTTTCGCCGGAAAACGCGTTTTCGGCCGAAAACGTGTAAGTTTGCACTTCCCGGCCACAGGGAAGCTGCTAGCCGGGAATTCTCTGCCTGGTTCTACCCGCTGCCCGGAACGCTACGCAGGGCAAAAGCGATTCTCGTCCTCCGTGCTTGCTTTTTCTCAGAAAGAGCCGTGGTGTGCGTTTTCGCGGGAAAACGCGTTTTCGGCCGAAAACGTGTACGTTTGCACTTCCCGGCCACAGGGCAGCTGCTAGCCGGGAATTCTCTGCCTGGTTCTACCCGCTGCCCGGAACGCTACGCAGGGCAAAAGCGATTCTCGTCCTCCGTGTTGCTTTTTCTCAGAAAGAGCCGTGGTGTGCGTTTTCGCCGGAAAACGCGTTTTCGGCCGAAAACGTGTACGTTTGCACTTCCCCGCCACAGGGAAGCTGCTAGCCGGGAATTCCCTGCCTGGTTCTACCCGCTGCCCGGAACGCTACGCAGGGCAAAAGCGATTCTCGTCCTCCGTGCTTGCTTTTCCTCAGAAAGAGCCGTGGTGTGCGTTTTCGCCGGTAAACGCGTTTTCGCCGAAAACGTGTACGTTTGCACTTCCCCGCCACAGGGAAGCTGCTAGACGGGAATTCTCTGCCTGGTTCTACCCGCTGCCCGGAACGCTACGCAGGGCAAAAGCGATTCTCGTCCTCCGTGCTTGCTTTTTCCCAGAAAGAGCCGTGGTGTGCGTTTTCGCCGGAAAACGCGTTTTCGGCCGAAAACGTGTACGTTTGCACTTCCCGGCCACAGGGAAGCTGCTAGCCGGGAATTCTCTGCCTGGTTCTACCTGCTGCCCGGAACGCTACGCAGGGCAAAAGCGATTCTCGTCCTCCGTGCATGCTTTTTCTCAGAAAGAGCCGTGGTGTGCGTTTTCGCCGGAAAACGCGTTTTCGGCCGAAAACGTGTACGTTTGCACTTCCCCGCCACAGGGAAGCTGCTAGCCGGGAATTCTCTGCCTGGTTCTACCCGCTGCCCGGAACGCTACGCAGGGCAAAAGCGATTCTCGTCCTCCGTGCTTGCTTTTTCTCAGAAAGAGCCGTGGTGTGCGTTTTCGCCGGAAAACGCGTTTTCGGCCGAAAACGTGTACGTTTGCACTTCCCGGCCACAGGGAAGCTGCTAGCCGGGAATTCTCTGCCTGGTTCTACCCGCTGCCCGGAACGCTACGCAGGGCAAAAGCGATTCTCGTCCTCCGTGCTTGCTTTTTCTCAGAAAGAGCCGTGGTGTGCGTTTTCGCCGGAAAACGCGTTTTCGGCCGAAAACGTGTACGTTTGCACTTCCCCGCCACAGGGAAGCTGCTAGCCGGGAATTCTCTGCCTGGTTCTACCCGCTGCCCGGAACGCTACGCAGGGCAAAAGCGATTCTCGTCCTCCGTGCTTGCTTTTTCTCAGAAAGAGCCATGGTGTGCTTTTTCGCCGGAAAACGCGTTTTTGGCCGAAAACGTGTACGTTTGCACTTCCCGGCCACAGGGAAGCTGCTAGCCGGCAATTCGCTGCCTATTTCTACCCGCTGCTCTGAACGCTACGCAGGGCAAAAGCGATTCTCGTCCTCCGTGCTTGCTTTTTCTCAGAAAGAGCCGTGGTGTGCGTTTTCGCCGGAAAACGCGTTTTCGGCCGAAAACGTGTACGTTTGCACTTCCCCGCCACAGGGAAGCTGCTAGCCGGGAATTCTCTGCCTGGTTCTACCCGCTGCCCGGAACGCTACGCAGGGCAAAAGCGATTCTCGTCCTCCGTGCTTGCTTTTTCTCAGAAAGAGCCGTGGTGTGCGTTTTCGCCGGAAAACGCGTTTTCGGCCGAAAACGTGTACGTTTGCTCTTCCCGGCCACAGGGAAGCTGCTAGCCGGGAATTTTCTGCCTGGTTCTACCCGCTGCCCGGAACGCTACGCAGGGCAAAAGCGATTCTCGTCCTCCGTGCTTGCTTTCTCTCAGAAAGAGTCGTGGTGTGCGTTTTCGCCGGAAAACGCGTTTTCGGCCGAAAACGTGTACGTTTGCACTTCCCCGCCACAGGGAAGCTGCTAGCCGGGAATTCGCTGCCTGGTTCTACCCGCTGCCCGGAACGCTACGCAGGGCAAAAGCGATTCTCGTCCTCCGTGCTTGCTTTTTCTCAGAAAGAGCCGTGGTGTGCGTTTTCGCCGGAAAACGTGTTTTCGGCGAAAACGTGTACGTTTGCACTTCCCGGCCACAGGGAAGCTGCTAGCCGGGAATTCTCTGCCTGGTTCTACCCGCTGCCCGGAACGCTACGCAGGGCAAAAGCGATTCTCGTCCTCCGTGCTTGCTTTTTCTCAGAAAGAGCCGTGGTGTGCGTTTTCGCCGGAAAACGCGTTTTCGGCCGAAAACGTGTACGTTTGCACTTCCCGGCCACAGGGAAGCTGCTAGCCGGGAATTCTCTGCCTCGTTCTACCCGCTGCCCGGAACGCTACGCAGGGCAAAAGCGATTCTCGTCCTCCGTGCTTGCTTTTTCTCAGAAAGAGCCGTGGTGTGCGTTTTCGCGGGAAAACGCGTTTTCGGCCGAAAACGTGTACGTTTGCACTTCCCGGCCACAGGGAAGCTGCTAGCCGGGAATTCTCTGCCTGGTTCTACCCGCTGCCCGGAACGCTACGCAGGGCAAAAGCGATTCTCGTCCTCCGTGCTTGCTTTTTCTCAGAAAGAGCCGTGGTGTGCGTTTTCGCCGGAAAACGCGTTTTCGGCCGAAAACTTGTACGTTTGCACTTCCCGGCCACAGGGAAGCTGCTAGCCGGGAATTCTCTGCCTGGTTCTACCCGCTGCCCGGAACACTACGCAGGGCAAAAGCGATTCTCGTCCTCCGTGCTTGCTTTTTCTCAGAAAGAGCCATGGTGTGCTTTTTCGCCAGAAAAAGCGTTTTCGGCTGAAAACGTGTACGTTTGCACTTCCCGGCCACAGGGAAGCTGCTAGACGGGAATTCTCTGCCTGGTTCTACCCGCTGCCAGGAACGCTACGCAGGGCAAAAGCGATTCTCGTCCTCCGTGCTTGCTTTTTCTCAGAAAGAGCCGTGGTGTGCTTTTTCGCCGGAAAACGCGTTTTTGGCCGAAAACGTGTACGTTTGCACTTCCCGGCCACAGGGAAGCTGCTAGCCGGCAATTCGCTGCCTATTTCTACCCGCTGCTCTGAACGCTACGCAGGGCAAAAGCGATTCTCGTCCTCCGTGCTTGCTTTTTCTCAGAAAGAGCCGTGGTGTGCGTTTTCGCCGGAAAACGCGTTTTCGGCCGAAAACGTGTACGTTTGCACTTCCCCGCCACAGGGAAGCTGCTAGCCGGGAATTCTCTGCCTGGTTCTACCCGCTGCCCGGAACGCTACGCAGGGCAAAAGCGATTCTCGTCCTCCGTGCTTGCTTTTTCTCAGAAAGAGCCGTGGTGTGCGTTTTCGCCGGAAAACGCGTTTTCGGCCGAAAACGTGTACGTTTGCTCTTCCCGGCCACAGGGAAGCTGCTAGCCGGGAATTTTCTGCCTGGTTCTACCCGCTGCCCGGAACGCTACGCAGGGCAAAAGCGATTCTCGTCCTCCGTGCTTGCTTTCTCTCAGAAAGAGTCGTGGTGTGCGTTTTCGCCGGAAAACGCGTTTTCGGCCGAAAACGTGTACGTTTGCACTTCCCCGCCACAGGGAAGCTGCTAGCCGGGAATTCGCTGCCTGGTTCTACCCGCTGCCCGGAACGCTACGCAGGGCAAAAGCGATTCTCGTCCTCCGTGCTTGCTTTTTCTCAGAAAGAGCCGTGGTGTGCGTTTTCGCCGGAAAACGTGTTTTCGGCGAAAACGTGTACGTTTGCACTTCCCGGCCACAGGGAAGCTGCTAGCCGGGAATTCTCTGCCTGGTTCTACCCGCTGCCCGGAACGCTACGCAGGGCAAAAGCGATTCTCGTCCTCCGTGCTTGCTTTTTCTCAGAAAGAGCCGTGGTGTGCGTTTTCGCCGGAAAACGCGTTTTCGGCCGAAAACGTGTACGTTTGCACTTCCCGGCCACAGGGAAGCTGCTAGCCGGGAATTCTCTGCCTCGTTCTACCCGCTGCCCGGAACGCTACGCAGGGCAAAAGCGATTCTCGTCCTCCGTGCTTGCTTTTTCTCAGAAAGAGCCGTGGTGTGCGTTTTCGCGGGAAAACGCGTTTTCGGCCGAAAACGTGTACGTTTGCACTTCCCGGCCACAGGGAAGCTGCTAGCCGGGAATTCTCTGCCTGGTTCTACCCGCTGCCCGGAACGCTACGCAGGGCAAAAGCGATTCTCGTCCTCCGTGCTTGCTTTTTCTCAGAAAGAGCCGTGGTGTGCGTTTTCGCCGGAAAACGCGTTTTCGGCCGAAAACTTGTACGTTTGCACTTCCCGGCCACAGGGAAGCTGCTAGCCGGGAATTCTCTGCCTGGTTCTACCCGCTGCCCGGAACACTACGCAGGGCAAAAGCGATTCTCGTCCTCCGTGCTTGCTTTTTCTCAGAAAGAGCCATGGTGTGCTTTTTCGCCAGAAAAAGCGTTTTCGGCTGAAAACGTGTACGTTTGCACTTCCCGGCCACAGGGAAGCTGCTAGACGGGAATTCTCTGCCTGGTTCTACCCGCTGCCAGGAACGCTACGCAGGGCAAAAGCGATTCTCGTCCTCCGTGCTTGCTTTTTCTCAGAAAGAGCCGTGGTGTGCGTTTTCGCCGGAAAACGCGTTTTCGGCCGAAAACGTGTACGTTTGCACTTCCCGGCCACAGGGAAGCTGCTAGCCGGGAATTCTCTGCCTGGTTCTACCCGCTGCCCGGAACGCTACGCAGGGCAAAAGCGGTTCTCGTCCTCCGTGCTTGCTTTTTCTCAGAAAGAGCCGTGGTGTGCGTTTTCGCCGGAAAACGTGTTTTCGGCGAAAACGTGTACGTTTGCACTTCCCGGCCACAGGGAAGCTGCTAGCCGGGAATTCTCTGCCTGGTTCTACCCGCTGCCCGGAACGCTACGCAGGGCAAAAGCGATTCTCGTCCTCCGTGCTTGCTTTTTCTCAGAAAGAGCCGTGGTGTGCGTTTTCGCGGGAAAACGCGTTTTCGGCCGAAAACGTGTACGTTTGCACTTCCCGGCCACAGGGAAGCTGCTAGCCGGGAATTCTCTGCCTCGTTCTACCCGCTGCCCGGAACGCTACGCAGGGCAAAAGCGATTCTCGTCCTCCGTGCTTGCTTTTTCTCAGAAAGAGCCGTGGTGTGCGTTTTCGCCGGAAAACGCGTTTTCGGCCGAAAACGTGTACGTTTGAACTTCCCGGCCACAGGGAAGCTGCTAGCCGGGAATTCTCTGCCTGGTTCTACCCGCTGCCCGGAACGCTACGCAGGGCAAAAGCGATTCTCGTCCTCCGTGCTTGCTTTTTCTCAGAAAGAGCCGTGGTGTGCGTTTTCGCCGGAAAACGCGTTTTCGGCCGAAAACTTGTACGTTTGCACTTCCCGGCCACAGGGAAGCTGCTAGCCGGGAATTCTCTGCCTGGTTCTACCCGCTGCCCGGAACACTACGCAGGGCAAAAGCGATTCTCGTCCTCCGTGCTTGCTTTTTCTCAGAAAGAGCCATGGTGTGCTTTTTCGCCAGAAAAAGCGTTTTCGGCTGAAAACGTGTACGTTTGCACTTCCCCGCCACAGGGAAGCTGCTAGACGGGAATTCTCTGCCTGGTTCTACCCGCTGCCAGGAACGCTACGCAGGGCAAAAACGATTCTCGTCCTCCGTGCTTGCTTTTTCTCAGAAAGAGCCATGGTGTGCGTTTTCGCCGGACAACGCGTTTTCGGCCGAAAACGTGTACGTTTGCACTTCCCGGCCACAGGGAAGCTGCTAGCCGGGAATACTCTGCCTGGTTCTACCCGCTGCCCGGAACGCTACGCAGGGCAAAAGCGATTCTCGTCCTCCGTGCTTGCTTTTTCTCAGAAAGAGCCGTGGTGTGCGTTTTCGCCGGAAAACGCGTTTTCGGCCGAAAACGTGTACGTTTGCACTTCCCCGCCACAGGGAAGCTGCTAGACGGGAATTCTCTGCCTGGTTCTACCCGCTGCCCGGAACGCTACGCAGGGCAAAAGCGATTCTCGTCCTCCGTGCTTGCTTTTTCTCAGAAAGAGCCGTGGTGTGCGTTTTCGCCGGTAAACGCGTTTTCGCCGAAAACGTGTACGTTTGCACTTCCCCGCCACAGGGAAGCTGCTAGCCGGGAATTCTCTGCCTGGTTCTACCCGCTGCCCGGAACGCTACGCAGGGCAAAAGCAATTCTCGTCCTCCGTGCTTGCTTTTTCTCAGAAAGAGCCGTGGTGTGCGTTTTCGCCGGAAAACGCGTTTTCGGCCGAAAACGTGTACGTTTGCACTTCCCCGCCACAGGGAAGCTGCTAGACGGGAATTCTCTGCCTGGTTCTACCCGCTGCCCGGAACGCTACGCAGGGCAAAAGCGATTCTCGTCCTCCGTGCTTGCTTTTTCCCAGAAAGAGCCGTGGTGTGCGTTTTCGCCGGAAAACGCGTTTTCGGCCGAAAACGTGTACGTTTGCACTTCCCGGCCACAGGGAAGCTGCTAGCCGGGAATTCTCTGCCTGGTTCTACCTGCTGCCCGGAACGCTACGCAGGGCAAAAGCGATTCTCGTCCTCCGTGCATGCTTTTTCTCAGAAAGAGCCGTGGTGTGCGTTTTCGCCGGAAAACGCGTTTTCGGCCGAAAACGTGTACGTTTGCACTTCCCGGCCACAGGGAAGCTGCTAGCCGGCAATTCTCTGCCTGGTTCTACCCGCTGCCCGGAACGCTACGCAGGGCAAAAGCGATTCTCGTCCTCCGTGCTTGCTTTTTCTCAGAAAGAGCCGTGGTGTGCGTTTTCGCCGGAAAACGCGTTTTCGGACGAAAACGTGTACGTTTGCACTTCCCGGCCACAGGGAAGCTGCTAGCCGGGAATTCTCTGCCTGGTTCTACCCGCTGCTCAGAACGCTACGCAGGGCAAAAGCGATTCTCGTCCTCCGTGCTTGCTTTTTCTCAGAAAGAGCCGTGGTGTGCGTTTTCGCGGGAAAACGCGTTTTCGGCCGAAAACGTGTACGTTTGCACTTCCCGGCCACAGGGCAGCTGCTAGCCGGGAATTCTCTGCCTGGTTCTACCCGCTGCCCGGAACGCTACGCAGGGCAAAAGCGATTCTCGTCCTCCGTGCTTGCTTTTTCTCAGAAAGAGCCGTGGTGTGCGTTTTCGCCGGAAAACGCGTTTTCGGCCGAAAACGTGTACGTTTGCACTTCCCGGCCACAGGGAAGCTGCTAGCCGGGAATTCTCTGCCTGGTTCTACCCGCTGCCCGGAACGCTACGCAGGGCAAAAGCGATTCTCGTCCTCCGTGCTTGCTTTTTCTCAGAAAGAGCCGTGGTGTGCGTTTTCGCCGGAAAACGCGTTTTCGGCGAAAACGTGTACGTTTGCACTTCCCGGCCACAGGGAAGCTGCTAGCCGGGAATTCTCTGCCTGGTTCTACCCGCTGCCCGGAACGCTACGCAGGGCAAAAGCGATTCTCGTCCTCCGTGCTTGCTTTTTCTCAGAAAGAGCCGTGGTGTGCGTTTTCGCGGGAAAACGCGTTTTCGGCCGAAAACGTGTACGTTTGCACTTCCCCGCCACAGGGAAGCTGCTAGCCGGGAATTCTCTGCCTGGTTCTACCCGCTGCCCGGAACACTACGCAGGGCAAAAGCGATTCTCGTCCTCCGTGCTTGCTTTTTCTCAGAAAGAGCCGTGGTGTGCGTTTTCGCCGGAAAACGCGTTTTCGGCCGAAAACGTGTACGTTTGCACTTCCCCGCCACAGGGAAGCTGCTAGCCGGGAATTCTCTGCCTGGTTCTACCCGCTGCCCGGAACGCTACGCAGGGCAAAAGCGATTCTCGTCCTCCGTGCTTGCTTTTTCTCAGAAAGAGCCGTGGTGTGCGTTTTCGCCGGAAAACGCGTTTTCGGCCGAAAACGTGTACGTTTGCACTTCCCGGCCACAGGGAAGCTGCTAGCCGGGAATTCTCTGCCTGGTTCTACCCGCTGCCCGGAAGGCTACGCAGGGCAAAAGCGATTCTCGTCCTCCGTGCTTGCTTTCTCTCAGAAAGAGCCGTGGTGTGCGTTTTCGCCGGAAAACGCGTTTTCGGCCGAAAACGTGTACGTTTGCACTTCCCGGCCACAGGGAAGCTGCTAGCCGGGAATTCGCTGCCTGGTTCTACCCGCTGCCCGGAACACTACGCAGGGCAAAAGCGATTCTCGTCCTCCGTGCTTGCTTTTTCTCAGAAAGAGCCATGGTGTGCTTTTTCGCCAGAAAAAGCGTTTTCGGCTGAAAACGTGTACGTTTGCACTTCCCGGCCACAGGGAAGCTGCTAGACGGGAATTCTCTGCCTGGTTCTACCCGCTGCCAGGAACGCTACGCAGGGCAAAAACGATTCTCGTCCTCCGTGCTTGCTTTTTCTCAGAAAGAGCCATGGTGTGCGTTTTCGCCGGACAACGCGTTTTCGGCCGAAAACGTGTACGTTTGCACTTCCCGGCCACAGGGAAGCTGCTAGCCGGGAATTCTCTGCCTGGTTCTACCCGCTGCCCGGAACGCTACGCAGGGCAAAAGCGATTCTCGTCCTCCGTGCTTGCTTTTTCTCAGAAAGAGCCGTGGTGTGCGTTTTCGCCGGAAAACGCGTTTTCGGCCGAAAACGTGTACGTTTGCACTTCCCCGCCACAGGGAAGCTGCTAGCCGGGAATTCTCTGCCTGGTTCTACCCGCTGCCCGGAACGCTACGCAGGGCAAAAGCGATTCTCGTCCTCCGTGCTTGCTTTTTCTCAGAAAGAGCCGTGGTGTGCGTTTTCGCCGGTAAACGCGTTTTCGCCGAAAACGTGTACGTTTGCACTTCCCCGCCACAGGGAAGCTGCTAGCCGGGAATTCTCTGCCTGGTTCTACCCGCTGCCCGGAACGCTACGCAGGGCAAAAGCAATTCTCGTCCTCCGTGCTTGCTTTTTCTCAGAAAGAGCCGTGGTGTGCGTTTTCGCCGGAAAACGAGTTTTCGGCCGAAAACGTGTACGTTTGCACTTCCCGGCCACAGGGAAGCTGCTAGCCGGGAATTCTCTGCCTGGTTCTACCCGCTGCCCGGAACGCTACGCAGGGCAAAAGCGATTCTCTTCCTCCGTGCTTGCTTTTTCTCAGAAAGAGCCGTGGTGTGCGTTTTCGCCGGAAAAGGCGTTTTCGGCCGAAAACGTGTACGTTTGCACTTCCCCGCCACAGGGAAGCTGCTAGACGGGAATTCTCTGCCTGGTTCTACCCGCTGCCCGGAACGCTACGCAGGGCAAAAGCGATTCTCGTCCTCCGTGCTTGCTTTTTCCCAGAAAGAGCCGTGGTGTGCGTTTTCGCCGGAAAACGCGTTTTCGGCCGAAAACGTGTACGTTTGCACTTCCCGGCCACAGGGAAGCTGCTAGCCGGGAATTCTCTGCCTGGTTCTACCTGCTGCCCGGAACGCTACGCAGGGCAAAAGCGATTCTCGTCCTCCGTGCATGCTTTTTCTCAGAAAGAGCCGTGGTGTGCGTTTTCGCCGGAAAACGCGTTTTCGGCCGAAAACGTGTACGTTTGCACTTCCCGGCCACAGGGAAGCTGCTAGCCGGGAATTCTCTGCCTGGTTCTACCCGCTGCCCGGAACGCTACGCAGGGCAAAAGCGATTCTCGTCCTCCGTGCTTGCTTTTTCTCAGAAAGAGCCATGGTGTGCTTTTTCGCCAGAAAACGCTTTTTCGGCCGAAAACGTGTACGTTTGCACTTCCCCGCCACAGGGAAGCTGCTAGCCGGGAATTCTCTGCCTGGTTCTACCCGCTGCTCAGAACGCTACGCAGGGCAAAAGCGATTCTCGTCCTCCGTGCTTGCTTTTTCTCAGAAAGAGCCGTGGTGTGCGTTTTCGCCGGAAAACGCGTTTTCGGCCGAAAACGTGTACGTTTGCACTTCCCGGCCACAGGGAAGCTGCTAGCCGGGAATTCTCTGCCTGGTTCTACCCGCTGCCCGGAACGCTACGCAGGGCAAAAGCGATTCTCGTCCTCCGTGCTTGCTTTTTCTCAGAAAGAGCCGTGGTGTGCGTTTTCGCCGGAAAACGCGTTTTCGGCCGAAAACGTGTACGTTTGCACTTCCCCGCCACAGGGAAGCTGATAGCCGGGAATTCTCTGCCTGGTTCTACCCGCTGCTCAGAACGCTACGCAGGGCAAAAGCGATTCTCGTCCTCCGTGCTTGCTTTTTCTCAGAAAGAGCCGTGGTGTGCGTTTTCGCGGGAAAACGCGTTTTCGGCCGAAAACGTGTACGTTTGCACTTCCCGGCCACAGGGCAGCTGCTAGCCGGGAATTCTCTGCCTGGTTCTACCCGCTGCCCGGAACGCTACGCAGGGCAAAAGCGATTCTCGTCCTCCGTGCTTGCTTTTTCTCAGAAAGAGCCGTGGTGTGCGTTTTCGCCGGAAAACGCGTTTTCGGCCGAAAACGTGTACGTTTTCACTTCCCGGCCACAGGGAAGCTGCTAGCCGGCAATTCTCTGACTGGTTCTACCCGCTGCCCGGAACGCTACGCAGGGCAAAAGCGATTCTCGTCCTCCGTGCTTGCTTTTTCTCAGAAAGAGCCGTGGTGTGCGTTTTCGCCGGAAAACGCGTTTTCGGCGAAAACGTGTACGTTTGCACTTCCCGGCCACAGGGAAGCTGCTAGCCGGGAATTCTCTGCCTGGTTCTACCCGCTGCCCGGAACGCTACGCAGGGCAAAAGCGGTTCTCGTCCTCCGTGCTTGCTTTTTCTCAGAAAGAGCCGTGGTGTGCGTTTTCGCCGGAAAACGCGTTTTCGGCCGAAAACGTGTACGTTTGCACTTCCCCGCCACAGGGAAGCTGCTAGACGGGAATTCTCTGCCTGGTTCTACCCGCTGCCCGGAACGCTACGCAGGGCAAAAGCGATTCTCGTCCTCCGTGCTTGCTTTTTCTCAGAAAGAGCCGTGGTGTGCGTTTTCGCGGGAAAACGCGTTTTCGGCCGAAAACGTGTACGTTTGCACTTCCCGGCCACAGGGAAGCTGCTAGCCGGGAATTTTCTGCCTGGTTCTACCCGCTGCCCGGTACACTACGCAGGGCAAAAGCGATTCTCGTCCTCCGTGCTTGCTTTTTCTCAGAAAGAGCCGTGGTGTGCGTTTTCGCGGGAAAACGCGTTTTCGGCCGAAAACGTGTACGTTTGCACTTCCCCGCCACAGGGAAGCTGCTAGCCGGGAATTCTCTGCCTGGTTCTACCCGCTGCCCGGAACGCTACGCAGGGCAAAAGCGGTTCTCGTCCTCCGTGCTTGCTTTTTCTCAGAAAGAGCCGTGGTGTGCGTTTTCGCCGGAAAACGCGTTTTCGGCCGAAAACGTGTACGTTTGCTCTTCCCGGCCACAGGGAAGCTGCTAGCCGGGAATTTTCTGCCTGGTTCTACCCGCTGCCCGGAACGCTACGCAGGGCAAAAGCGATTCTCGTCCTCCGTGCTTGCTTTCTCTCAGAAAGAGCCGTGGTGTGCGTTTTCGCCGGAAAACGCGTTTTCGGCCGAAAACGTGTACGTTTGCACTTCCCGGCCACAGGGAAGCTGCTAGCCGGGAATTCGCTGCCTATTTCTACCCGCTGCCCGGAACGCTACGCAGGGCAAAAGCGGTTCTCGTCCTCCGTGCTTGCTTTTTCTCAGAAAGAGCCATGGTGTGCTTTTTCGCCGGAAAACGCTTTTTCGGCCGAAAACGTGTACGTTTGCACTTCCCCGCCACAGGGAAGCTGCTAGCCGGGAATTCTCTGCCTGGTTCTACCCGCTGCTCAGAACGCTACGCAGGGCAAAAGCGATTCTCGTCCTCCGTGCTTGCTTTTTCTCAGAAAGAGCCGTGGTGTGCGTTTTCGCCGGAAAACGCGTTTTCGGCCGAAAACGTGTACGTTTGCACTTCCCGGCCACAGGGAAGCTGCTAGCCGGGAATTCTCTGCCTGGTTCTACCCGATGCCCGGAACGCTACGCAGGGCAAAAGCGATTCTCGTCCTCCGTGCTTGCTTTTTCTCAGAAAGAGCCGTGGTGTGCGTTTTCGCGGGAAAACGCGTTTTCGGCCGAAAACGTGTACGTTTGCACTTCCCGGCCACAGGGAAGCTGCTAGCCGGGAATTTTCTGCCTGGTTCTACCCGCTGCCCGGAACACTACGCAGGGCAAAAGCGATTCTCGTCCTCCGTGCTTGCTTTTTCTCAGAAAGAGCCGTGGTGTGCGTTTTCGCCGGAAAACGCGTTTTCGGCCGAAAACGTGTACGTTTGCACTTCCCCGCCACAGGGAAGCTGCTAGCCGGGAATTCTCTGCCTGGTTCTACCCGCTGCCCGGAACGCTACGCAGGGCAAAAGCGATTCTCGTCCTCCGTGCTTGCTTTTTCTCAGAAAGAGCCGTGGTGTGCGTTTTCGCCGGAAAACGCGTTTTCGGCCGAAAACGTGTACGTTTGCACTTCCCGGCCACAGGGAAGCTGCTAGCCGGGAATTTTCTGCCTGGTTCTACCCGCTGCCCGGAACGCTACGCAGGGCAAAAGCGATTCTCGTCCTCCGTGCTTGCTTTCTCTCAGAAAGAGCCGTGGTGTGCGTTTTCGCCGGAAAACGCGTTTTCGGCCGAAAACGTGTACGTTTGCACTTCCCGGCCACAGGGAAGCTGCTAGCCGGGAATTCGCTGCCTGGTTCTACCCGCTGCCCGGAACGCTACGCAGGGCAAAAGCGATTCTCGTCCTCCGTGCTTGCTTTTTCTCAGAAAGAGCCATGGTGTGCTTTTTCGCCGGAAAACGCTTTTTCGGCCGAAAACGTGTACGTTTGCACTTCCCCGCCACAGGGAAGCTGCTAGCCGGGAATTCTCTGCCTGGTTCTACCCGCTGCTCAGAACGCTACGCAGGGCAAAAGCGATTCTCGTCCTCCGTGCTTGCTTTTTCTCAGAAAGAGCCGTGGTGTGCGTTTTCGCCGGAAAACGCGTTTTCGGCCGAAAACGTGTACGTTTGCACTTCCCGGCCACAGGGAAGCTGCTAGCCGGGAATTCTCTGCCTGGTTCTACCCGCTGCCCGGAACGCTACGCAGGGCAAAAGCGATTCTCGTCCTCCGTGCTTGCTTTTTCTCAGAAAGAGCCGTGGTGTGCGTTTTCGCCGGAAAACGCGTTTTCGGCCGAAAACGTGTACGTTTGCCCTTCCCCGCCACAGGGAAGCTGCTAGCCGGGAATTCTCTGCCTGGTTCTACCCGCTGCCCGGAACGCTACGCAGGGCAAAAGCGATTCTCGTCCTCCGTGCTTGCTTTTTCTCAGAAAGAGCCGTGGTGTGCGTTTTCGCCGGAAAACGCGTTTTCGGCCGAAAACGTGTACGTTTGCACTTCCCCGCCACAGGGAAGCTGCTAGCCGGGAATTCTCTGCCTGGTTCTACCCGCTGCCCGGAACGCTACGCAGGGCAAAAGCGATTCTCGTCCTCCGTGCTTGCTTTTTCTCAGAAAGAGCCGTGGTGTGCGTTTTCGCCGGAAAACGCGTTTTCGGCGAAAACGTGTACGTTTGCACTTCCCGGCCACAGGGAAGCTGCTAGCCGGGAATTCTCTGCCTGGTTCTACCCGCTGCCCGGAACGCTACGCAGGGCAAAAGCGGTTCTCGTCCTCCGTGCTTGCTTTTTCTCAGAAAGAGCCGTGGTGTGCGTTTTCGCCGGAAAACGCGTTTTCGGCCGAAAACGTGTACGTTTGCACTTCCCGGCCACAGGGAAGCTGCTAGCCGGGAATTCTCTGCCTGGTTCTACCCGATGCCCGGAACGCTACGCAGGGCAAAAGCGATTCTCGTCCTCCGTGCTTGCTTTTTCTCAGAAAGAGCCGTGGTGTGCGTTTTCGCGGGAAAACGCGTTTTCGGCCGAAAACGTGTACGTTTGCACTTCCCGGCCACAGGGAAGCTGCTAGCCGGGAATTTTCTGCCTGGTTCTACCCGCTGCCCGGAACACTACGCAGGGCAAAAGCGATTCTCGTCCTCCGTGCTTGCTTTTTCTCAGAAAGAGCCGTGGTGTGCGTTTTCGCCGGAAAACGCGTTTTCGGCCGAAAACGTGTACGTTTGCACTTCCCCGCCACAGGGAAGCTGCTAGCCGGGAATTCTCTGCCTGGTTCTACCCGCTGCCCGGAACGCTACGCAGGGCAAAAGCGATTCTCGTCCTCCGTGCTTGCTTTTTCTCAGAAAGAGCCGTGGTGTGCGTTTTCGCCGGAAAACGCGTTTTCGGCCGAAAACGTGTACGTTTGCACTTCCCGGCCACAGGGAAGCTGCTAGCCGGGAATTTTCTGCCTGGTTCTACCCGCTGCCCGGAACGCTACGCAGGGCAAAAGCGATTCTCGTCCTCCGTGCTTGCTTTCTCTCAGAAAGAGCCGTGGTGTGCGTTTTCGCCGGAAAACGCGTTTTCGGCCGAAAACGTGTACGTTTGCACTTCCCGGCCACAGGGAAGCTGCTAGCCGGGAATTCGCTGCCTGGTTCTACCCGCTGCCCGGAACGCTACGCAGGGCAAAAGCGATTCTCGTCCTCCGTGCTTGCTTTTTCTCAGAAAGAGCCGTGGTGTGCGTTTTCGCCGGAAAACGTGTTTTCGGCGAAAACGTGTACGTTTGCACTTCCCGGCCACAGGGAAGCTGCTAGCCGGGAATTCTCTGCCTGGTTCTACCCGCTGCCCGGAACGCTACGCAGGGCAAAAGCGATTCTCGTCCTCCGTGCTTGCTTTTTCTCAGAAAGAGCCGTGGTGTGCGTTTTCGCCGGAAAACGCGTTTTCGGCCGAAAACGTGTACGTTTGCACTTCCCCGCCACAGGGAAGCTGCTAGACGGGAATTCTCTGCCTGGTTCTACCCGCTGCCCGGAACGCTACGCAGGGCAAAAGCGATTCTCGTCCTCCGTGCTTGCTTTTTCTCAGAAAGAGCCGTGGTGTGCGTTTTCGCCGGAAAACGCGTTTTCGGCCGAAAACGTGTACGTTTGCACTTCCCGGCCACAGGGAAGCTGCTAGCCGGGAATTCTCTGCCTGGTTCTACCCGCTGCCCGGAACACTACGCAGGGCAAAAGCGATTCTCGTCCTCCGTGCTTGCTTTTTCTCAGAAAGAGCCATGGTGTGCTTTTTCGCCAGATAAAGCGTTTTCGGCTGAAAACGTGTACGTTTGCACTTCCCGGCCACAGGGAAGCTGCTAGACGGGAATTCTCTGCCTGGTTCTACCCGCTGCCAGGAACGCTATGCAGGGCAAAAACGATTCTCGTCCTCCGTGCTTGCTTTTTCTCAGAAAGAGCCATGGTGTGCGTTTTCGGCGGAAAACGCGTTTTCGGCCGAAAACGTGTACGTTTGCACTTCCCGGCCACAGGGAAGCTGCTAGCCGGGAATTCTCTGCCTGGTTCTACCCGCTGCCCGGAACGCTACGCAGGGCAAAAGCGATTCTCTTCCTCCGTGCTTGCTTTTTCTCAGAAAGAGCCGTGGTGTGCGTTTTCGCCGGAAAACGCGTTTTCGGCTGAAAACGTGTACGTTTGCACTTCCCCGCCACAGGGAAGCTGCTAGACGGGAATTCTCTGCCTGGTTCTACCCGCTGCCCGGAACGCTACGCAGGGCAAAAGCGATTCTCGTCCTCCGTGCTTGCTTTTTCTCAGAAAGAGCCATGGTGTGCTTTTTCGCCGGAAAACGCGTTTTCGGCCGAAAACGTGTACGTTTGCACTTCCCGGCCACAGGGAAGCTGCTAGCCGGCAATTCGCTGCCTATTTCTACCCGCTGCTCAGAACGCTACGCAGGGCAAAAGCGATTCTCGTCCTCCGTGCTTGCTTTTTCTCAGAAAGAGCCGTGGTGTGCGTTTTCGCCGGAAAACGCGTTTTCGGCCGAAAACGTGTACGTTTGCACTTCCCCGCCACAGGGAAGCTGCTAGCCGGGAATTCTCTGCCTGGTTCTACCCGCTGCCCGGAACGCTACGCAGGGCAAAAGCGATTCTCGACCTCCGTGCTTGCTTTCTCTCAGAAAGAGCCGTGGTGTGCGTTTTCGCCGGAAAACGCGTTTTCGGCCGAAAACGTGTACGTTTGCACTTCCCGGCCACAGGGAAGCTGCTAGCCGGGAATTCTCTGCCTGGTTCTACCCGCTGCCCGGAACGCTACGCAGGGCAAAAGCGATTCTCGTCCTCCGTGCTTGCTTTTTCTCAGAAAGAGCCGTGGTGTGCGTTTTCGCCGGAAAACGTGTTTTCGGCGAAAACGTGTACGTTTGCACTTCCCGGCCACAGGGAAGCTGCTAGCCGGGAATTCTCTGCCTGGTTCTACCCGCTGCCCGGAACGCTACGCAGGGCAAAAGCGATTCTCGTCCTCCGTGCTTGCTTTTTCTCAGAAAGAGCCGTGGTGTGCGTTTTCGCGGGAAAACGCGTTTTCGGCCGAAAACGTGTACGTTTGCACTTCCCGGCCACAGGGAAGCTGCTAGCCGGGAATTCTCTGCCTCGTTCTACCCGCTGCCCGGAACGCTACGCAGGGCAAAAGCGATTCTCGTCCTCCGTGCTTGCTTTTTCTCAGAAAGAGCCGTGGTGTGCGTTTTCGCCGGAAAACGCGTTTTCGGCCGAAAACGTGTACGTTTGCACTTCCCGGCCACAGGGAAGCTGCTAGCCGGGAATTCGCTGCCTATTTCTACCCGCTGCCCGGAACGCTACGCAGGGCAAAAGCGATTCTCGTCCTCCGTGCTTGCTTTTTCTCAGAAAGAGCCGTGGTGTGCGTTTTCGCCGGAAAACGCGTTTTCGGCC
Organism: Athene noctua; assembly: GCF_965140245.1. Taxonomy (NCBI): domain Eukaryota; kingdom Metazoa; phylum Chordata; class Aves; order Strigiformes; family Strigidae; genus Athene; species Athene noctua. The sequence continues at coordinate 158,136 of NW_027437662.1, forward strand.
GAAAACGTGTACGTTTGCACTTCCCGGCCACAGGGAAGCTGCTAGCCGGGAATTTTCTGCCTGGTTCTACCCGCTGCCCGGAACGCTACGCAGGGCAAAAGCGATTCTCGTCCTCCGTGCTTGCTTTCTCTCAGAAAGAGCCGTGGTGTGCGTTTTCGCCGGAAAACGCGTTTTCGGCCGAAAACGTGTACGTTTGCACTTCCCGGCCACAGGGAAGCTGCTAGCCGGGAATTCTCTGCCTGGTTCTACCCGCTGCCCGGAACGCTACGCAGGGCAAAAGCGATTCTCGTCCTCCGTGCTTGCTTTTTCTCAGAAAGAGCCGTGGTGTGCGTTTTCGCCGGAAAACGTGTTTTCGGCGAAAACGTGTACGTTTGCACTTCCCGGCCACAGGGAAGCTGCTAGCCGGGAATTCTCTGCCTGGTTCTACCCGCTGCCCGGAACGCTACGCAGGGCAAAAGCGATTCTCGTCCTCCGTGCTTGCTTTTTCTCAGAAAGAGCCGTGGTGTGCGTTTTCGCCGGAAAACGCGTTTTCGGCCGAAAACGTGTACGTTTGCACTTCCCGGCCACAGGGAATCTGGTAGCCGGGAATTCTCTGCCTGGTTCTACCCGCTGCCCGGAACGCTACGCAGGGCAAAAGCGATTCTCGTCCTCCGTGCTTGCTTTTTCTCAGAAAGAGCCGTGGTGTGCGTTTTCGCGGGAAAACGCGTTTTCGGCCGAAAACGTGTACGTTTGCACTTCCCGGCCACAGGGAAGCTGCTAGCCGGGAATTCTCTGCCTGGTTCTACCCGCTGCCCGGAACGCTACGCAGGGCAAAAGCGATTCTCGTCCTCCGTGCTTGCTTTTTCTCAGAAAGAGCCGTGGTGTGCGTTTTCGCCGGAAAACGCGTTTTCGGCCGAAAACGTGTACGTTTGCACTTCCCGGCCACAGGGAAGCTGCTAGCCGGGAATTCTCTGCCTGGTTCTACCCGCTGCCCGGAACGCTACGCAGGGCAAAAGCGATTCTCGTCCTCCGTGCTTGCTTTTTCTCAGAAAGAGCCATGGTGTGCTTTTTCGCCAGATAAAGCGTTTTCGGCTGAAAACGTGTACGTTTGCACTTCCCGGCCACAGGGAAGCTGCTAGACGGGAATTCTCTGCCTGGTTCTACCCGCTGCCAGGAACGCTACGCAGGGCAAAAACGATTCTCGTCCTCCGTGCTTGCTTTTTCTCAGAAAGAGCCATGGTGTGCGTTTTCGCCGGAAAACGCGTTTTCGGCCGAAAACGTGTACGTTTGCACTTCCCCGCCACAGGGAAGCTGCTAGACGGGAATTCTCTGCCTGGTTCTACCCGCTGCCCGGAACGCTACGCAGGGCAAAAGCGATTCTCGTCCTCCGTGCTTGCTTTTTCTCAGAAAGAGCCATGGTGTGCTTTTTCGCCGGAAAACGCGTTTTCGGCCGAAAACGTGTACGTTTGCACTTCCCGGCCACAGGGAAGCTGCTAGCCGGCAATTCGCTGCCTATTTCTACCCGCTGCTCAGAACGCTACGCAGGGCAAAAGCGATTCTCGTCCTCCGTGCTTGCTTTTTCTCAGAAAGAGCCGTGGTGTGCGTTTTCGCCGGAAAACGCGTTTTCGGCCGAAAACGTGTACGTTTGCACTTCCCGGCCACAGGGAAGCTGCTAGCCGGGAATTCTCTGCCTCGTTCTACCCGCTGCCCGGAACGCTACGCAGGGCAAAAGCGATTCTCGTCCTCCGTGCTTGCTTATTCTCAGAAAGAGCCGTGGTGTGCGTTTTCGCGGGAAAACGCGTTTTCGGCCGAAAACGTGTACGTTTGCACTTCCCGGCCACAGGGAAGCTGCTAGCCGGGAATTCTCTGCCTGGTTCTACCCGCTGCCCGGAACGCTACGCAGGGCAAAAGCGATTCTCGTCCTCCGTGCTTGCTTTTTCTCAGAAAGAGCCGTGGTGTGCGTTTTCGCCGGAAAACGCGTTTTCGGCCGAAAACGTGTACGTTTGCACTTCCCGGCCACAGGGAAGCTGCTAGCCGGGAATTCTCTGCCTGGTTCTACCCGCTGCCCGGAACGCTACGCAGGGCAAAAGCGATTCTCGTCCTCCGTGCTTGCTTTTTCTCAGAAAGAGCCATGGTGTGCTTTTTCGCCAGATAAAGCGTTTTCGGCTGAAAACGTGTACGTTTGCACTTCCCGGCCACAGGGAAGCTGCTAGACGGGAATTCTCTGCCTGGTTCTACCCGCTGCCAGGAACGCTACGCAGGGCAAAAACGATTCTCGTCCTCCGTGCTTGCTTTTTCTCAGAAAGAGCCATGGTGTGCGTTTTCGCCGGAAAACGCGTTTTCGGCCGAAAACGTGTACGTTTGCACTTCCCGGCCACAGGGAAGCTGCTAGCCGGGAATTCTCTGCCTGGTTCTACCCGCTGCCCGGAACGCTACGCAGGGCAAAAGCGATTCTCTTCCTCCGTGCTTGCTTTTTCTCAGAAAGAGCCGTGGTGTGCGTTTTCGCCGGAAAACGCGTTTTCGGCCGAAAACGTGTACGTTTGCACTTCCCCGCCACAGGGAAGCTGCTAGACGGGAATTCTCTGCCTGGTTCTACCCGCTGCCCGGAACGCTACGCAGGGCAAAAGCGATTCTCGTCCTCCGTGCTTGCTTTTTCTCAGAAAGAGCCATGGTGTGCTTTTTCGCCGGAAAACGCGTTTTCGGCCGAAAACGTGTACGTTTGCATTTCCCGGCCACAGGGAAGCTGCTAGCCGGGAATTCTCTGCCTCGTTCTACCCGCTGCCCGGAACGCTACGCAGGGCAAAAGCGATTCTCGTCCTCCGTGCTTGCTTTCTCTCAGAAAGAGCCGTGGTGTGCGTTTTCGCCGGAAAACGCGTTTTCGGCGAAAACGTGTACGTTTGCACTTCCCGGCCACAGGGAAGCTGCTAGCCGGGAATTCTCTGCCTGGTTCTACCCGCTGCCCGGAACACTACGCAGGGCAAAAGCGATTCTCGTCCTCCGTGCTTGCTTTTTCTCAGAAAGAGCCGTGGTGTGCGTTTTCGCGGGAAAACGGTTTTTCGGCCGAAAACGTGTACGTTTACACTTCCCGGCCACAGGGAAGCTGCTAGCCGGGAATTCTCTGCCTGGTTCTACCCGCTGCCCGGAACGCTACGCAGGGCAAAAGCGATTCTCGTCCTCCGTGCTTGCTTTTTCTCAGAAAGAGCCGTGGTGTGCGTTTTCGCCGGAAAACGCGTTTTCGGCCGAAAACGTGTACGTTTGCACTTCCCCGCCACAGGGAAGCTGCTAGACGGGAATTCTCTGCCTGGTTCTACCCGCTGCCCGGAACGCTACGCAGGGCAAAAGCGATTCTCGTCCTCCGTGCTTGCTTTTTCTCAGAAAGAGCCGTGGTGTGCGTTTTCGCCGGTAAACGCGTTTTCGGCCGAAAACGTGTACGTTTGCACTTCCCGGCCACAGGGAAGCTGCTAGCCGGGAATTCTCTGCCTGGTTCTACCCGCTGCCCGGAACGCTACGCAGGGCAAAAGCGATTCTCGCCCTCCGTGCTTGCTTTTTCTCAGAAAGAGCCGTGGTGTGCGTTTTCGCCGGAAAACGCGTTTTCGGCGAAAACGTGTACGTTTGCACTTCCCGGCCACAGGGAAGCTGCTAGCCGGGAATTCTCTGCCTGGTTCTACCCGCTGCCCGGAACACTACGCAGGGCAAAAGCGATTCTCGTCCTCCGTGCTTGCTTTTTCTCAGAAAGAGCCGTGGTGTGCGTTTTCGCAAGAAAACGCGTTTTCGGCCGAAAACGTGTACGTTTGCACTTCCCCGCCACAGGGAAGCTGCTAGCCGGGAATTCTCTGCCTGGTTCTACCCGCTGCCCGGAACGCTACGCAGGACAAAAGCGATTCTCGTCCTCCGTGCTTGCTTTTTCTCAGAAAGAGCCGTGGTGTGCGTTTTCGCCGGTAAACGCGTTTTCGGCCGTAAACGTGTATGTTTGCACTTCCCCGCCACAGGGAAGCTGCTAGCCGGGAATTCTCTGCCTGGTTCTACCCGCTGCCCGGAACGCTACGCAGGGCAAAAGCGATTCTCGTCCTCCGTGCTTGCTTTTTCTCAGAAAGAGCCGTGGTGTGCGTTTTCGCCGGAAAACGCGTTTTCGGCCGAAAACGTGTACGTTTGCACTTCCCGGCCACAGGGAAGCTGCTAGCCGGGAATTTTCTGCCTGGTTCTACCCGCTGCCCGGAACGCTACGTAGGGCAAAAGCGATTCTCGTCCTCCGTGCTTGCTTTCTCTCAGAAAGAGCCGTGGTGTGCGTTTTCGCCGGAAAACGCGTTTTCGGCCGAAAACGTGTACGTTTGCACTTCCCGGCCACAGGGAAGCTGCTAGCCGGGAATTCTCTGCCTGGTTCTACCCGCTGCCCGGAACGCTACGCAGGGCAAAAGCGATTCTCGTCCTCCGTGCTTGCTTTTTCTCAGAAAGAGCCGTGGTGTGCGTTTTCGCCGGAAAACGTGTTTTCGGCGAAAACGTGTACGTTTGCACTTCCCGGCCACAGGGAAGCTGCTAGCCGGGAATTCTCTGCCTGGTTCTACCCGCTGCCCGGAACGCTACGCAGGGCAAAAGCGATTCTCGTCCTCCGTGCTTGCTTTTTCTCAGAAAGAGCCGTGGTGTGCGTTTTCGCGGGAAAACGCGTTTTCGGCCGAAAACGTGTACGTTTGCACTTCCCGGCCACAGGGAAGCTGCTAGCCGGGAATTCTCTGCCTCGTTCTACCCGCTGCCCGGAACGCTACGCAGGGCAAAAGCGATTCTCGTCCTCCGTGCTTGCTTTTTCTCAGAAAGAGCCGTGGTGTGCGTTTTCGCCGGAAAACGCGTTTTCGGCCGAAAACGTGTACGTTTGCACTTCCCGGCCACAGGGAAGCTGCTAGCCGGGAATTTTCTGCCTGGTTCTACCCGCTGCCCGGAACGCTACGCAGGGCAAAAGCGATTCTCGTCCTCCGTGCTTGCTTTCTCTCAGAAAGAGCCGTGGTGTGCGTTTTCACCGAAAACGCGTTTTCGGCCGAAAACGTGTACGTTTGCACTTCCCGGCCACAGGGAAGCTGCTAGCCGGCAATTCGCTGCCTATTTCTACCCGCTGCTCAGAACTCTACGCAGGGCAAAAGCGATTCTCGTCCTCCGCGCTTGCTTTTTCTCAGAAAGAGCCGTGGTGTGCGTTTTCGCCGGAAAACGCGTTTTCGGCCGAAAACGTGTACGTTTGCACTTCCCGGCCACAGGGAAGCTGCTAGCCGGGAATTCTCTGCCTGGTTCTACCCGCTGCCCGGAACGCTACGCAGGGCAAAAGCGATTCTCGTCCTCCGTGCTTGCTTTTTCTCAGAAAGAGCCGTGGTGTGCGTTTTCGCGGGAAAACGCGTTTTCGGCCGAAAACGTGTACGTTTGCACTTCCCGGCCACAGGGCAGCTGCTAGCCGGGAATTCTCTGCCTGGTTCTACCCGCTGCCCGGAACGCTACGCAGGGCAAAAGCGATTCTCGTCCTCCGTGCTTGCTTTTTCTCAGAAAGAGCCGTGGTGTGCGTTTTCGCCGGAAAACGCGTTTCGGCCGAAAACGTGTACGTTTGCACTTCCCGGCCACAGGGAATCTGCTAGCCGGGAATTCTCTGCCTGGTTCTACCCGCTGCCCGGAACACTACGCAGGGCAAAAGCGATTGTCGTCCTCCGTTCTTGCTTTTTCTCAGAAAGAGCCGTGGTGTGCGTTTTCGCCAGAAAACGCGTTTTCGGCCGAAAACGTGTACGTTTGCACTTCCCGGCCACAGGGAAGCTGCTAGCCGGCAATTCGCTGCCTATTTCTACCCGCTGCTCAGAACGCTACGCAGGGCAAAAGCGATTCTCGTCCTCCGTGCTTGCTTTTTCTCAGAAAGAGCCGTGGTGTGCGTTTTCGCCGGAAAACGCGTTTTCGGCCGAAAACGTGTACGTTTGCACTTCCCCGCCACAGGGAAGCTGCTAGACGGGAGTTCTCTGCCTTGTTCTACCCGCTGCCCGGAACGCTACGCAGGGCAAAAGCGATTCTCGTCCTCCGTGCTTGCTTTTTCTCAGAAAGAGCCGTGGTGTGCGTTTTCGCCGGAAAACGCGTTTTCGGCCGAAAACGTGTACGTTTGCACTTCCCCGCCACAGGGAAGCTGCTAGACGGGAATTCTCTGCCTGGTTCTACCCGCTGCCGGAACGCTACGCAGGGCAAAAGCGATTCTCGTCCTCCGTGCTTGCTTTTTCTCAGAAAGAGCCGTGGTGTGCGTTTTCGCGGGAAAACGGGTTTTCGGCCGAAAACGTGTACGTTTGCACTTCCCGGCCACAGGGAAGCTGCTAGCCGGGAATTCTCTGCCTGGTTCTACCCGCTGCCCGGAACGCTACGCAGGGCAAAAGCGATTCTCGTCCTCCGTGCTTGCTTTTTCTCAGAAAGAGCCGTGGTGTGCGTTTTCGCCGGAAAAAGCGTTTTCGGCCGAAAACGTGTACGTTTGCACTTCCCCGCCACAGGGAAGCTGCTAGCCGGGAATTCTCTGCCTGGTTCTACCCGCTGCCCGGAACGCTACGCAGGGCAAAAGCGATTCTCGTCCTCCGTGCTTGCTTTTTCTCAGAAAGAGCCGTGGTGTGCGTTTTCGCCGGTAAACGCGTTTTCGGCCGAAAACGTGTACGTTTGCACTTCCCGGCCACAGGGAAGCTGCTAGCCGGGAATTCTCTGCCTGGTTCTACCCGCTGCCCGGAACGCTACGCAGGGCAAAAGCGATTCTCGCCCTCCGTGCTTGCTTTTTCTCAGAAAGAGCCGTGGTGTGCGTTTTCGCCGGAAAACGCGTTTTCGGCGAAAACGTGTACGTTTGCACTTCCCGGCCACAGGGAAGCTGCTAGCCGGGAATTCTCTGCCTGGTTCTACCCGCTGCCCGGAACACTACGCAGGTTAAAAGCGATTCTCGTCCTCCGTGCTTGCTTTTTCTCAGAAAGAGCCGTGGTGTGCGTTTTCGCAAGAAAACGCGTTTTCGGCCGAAAACGTGTACGTTTGCACTTCCCCGCCACAGGGAAGCTGCTAGCCGGGAATTCTCTGCCTGGTTCTACCCGCTGCCCGGAACGCTACGCAGGACAAAAGCGATTCTCGTCCTCCGTGCTTGCTTTTTCTCAGAAAGAGCCGTGGTGTGCGTTTTCGCCGGTAAACGCGTTTTCGGCCGAAAACGTGTATGTTTGCACTTCCCCGCCACAGGGAAGCTGCTAGCCGGGAATTCTCTGCCTGGTTCTACCCGCTGCCCGGAACGCTACGCAGGGCAAAAGCGATTCTCGTCCTCCGTGCTTGCTTTTTCTCAGAAAGAGCCGTGGTGTGCGTTTTCGCCGGAAAACGCGTTTTCGGCCGAAAACGTGTACGTTTGCACTTCCCCGCCACAGGGAAGCTGCTAGCCGGGAATTCTCTGCCTGGTTCTACCCGCTGCCCGGAACGCTACGCAGGGCAAAAGCGATTCTCGTCCTCCGTGCTTGCTTTTTCTCAGAAAGAGCCGTGGTGTGCGTTTTCGCCGGAAAACGCGTTTTCGGCCGAAAACGTGTACGTTTGCACTTCCCGGCCACAGGGAAGCTGCTAGCCGGGAATTTTCTGCCTGGTTCTACCCGCTGCCCGGAACGCTACGCAGGGCAAAAGCGATTCTCGTCCTCCGTGCTTGCTTTCTCTCAGAAAGAGCCGTGGTGTGCGTTTTCGCCGGAAAACGAGTTTTCGGCCGAAAACGTGTACGTTTGCACTTCCCGGCCACAGGGAAGCTGCTAGGCGGGAATTCTCTGCCTGGTTCCACCCGCTGCCCGGAACGCTACGCAGGGCAAAAGCGATTCTCGTCCTCCGTGCTTGCTTTTTCTCAGAAAGAGCCGTGGTGTGCGTTTTCGCCGGAAAACGTGTTTTCGGCGAAAACGTGTACGTTTGCACTTCCCGGCCACAGGGAAGCTGCTAGCCGGGAATTCTCTGCCTCGTTCTACCCGCTGCCCGGAACGCTACGCAGGGCAAAAACGATTCTCGTCCTCCGTGCTTGCTTTTTCTCAGAAAGAGCCATGGTGTGCTTTTTCGCCGGAAAACGCGTTTTCGGACGAAAACGTGTACGTTTGCACTTCCCGGCCACAGGGAAGCTGCTAGCCGGGAATTCTCTGCCTGGTTCTACCCGCTGCCCGGAACGCTACGCAGGGCAAAAGCGATTCTCGTCCTCCGTGCTTGCTTTTTCTCAGAAAGAGCCGTGGTGTGCGTTTTCGCGGGAAAACGCGTTTTCGGCCGAAAACGTGTACGTTTGCACTTCCCGGCCACAGGGAAGCTGCTAGCCGGGAATTCTCTGCCTGGTTCTACCCGCTGCCCGGAACACTACGCAGGGCAAAAGCGATTCTCGTCCTCCGTGCTTGCTTTTTCTCAGAAAGAGCCGTGGTGTGCGTTTTCGCAAGAAAACGCGTTTTCGGCCGAAAACGTGTACGTTTGCACTTCCCCGCCACAGGGAAGCTGCTAGCCGGGAATTCTCTGCCTGGTTCTACCCGCTGCCCGGAACGCTACGCAGGACAAAAGCGATTCTCGTCCTCCGTGCTTGCTTTTTCTCAGAAAGAGCCGTGGTGTGCGTTTTCGCCGATAAACGCGTTTTCGGCCGAAAACGTGTATGTTTGCACTTCCCCGCCACAGGGAAGCTGCTAGCCGGGAATTCTCTGCCTGGTTCTACCCGCTGCCCGGAACGCTACGCAGGGCAAAAGCGATTCTCGTCCTCCGTGCTTGCTTTTTCTCAGAAAGAGCCGTGGTGTGCGTTTTCGCCGGAAAACGCGTTTTCGGCCGAAAACGTGTACGTTTGCACTTCCCGGCCACAGGGAAGCTGCTAGCCGGGAATTTTCTGCCTGGTTCTACCCGCTGCCCGGAACGCTACGCAGGGCAAAAGCGATTCTCGTCCTCCGTGCTTGCTTTCTCTCAGAAAGAGCCGTGGTGTGCGTTTTCGCCGGAAAACGCGTTTTCGGCCGAAAACGTGTACGTTTGCACTTCCCTGCCACAGGGAAGCTGCTAGCCGGGAATTCTCTGCCTGGTTCTACCCGCTGCCCGGAACGCTACGCAGGGCAAAAGCGATTCTCGTCCTCCGTGCTTGCTTTTTCTCAGAAAGAGCCGTGGTGTGCGTTTTCGCCGGAAAACGTGTTTTCGGCGAAAACGTGTACGTTTGCACTTCCCGGCCACAGGGAAGCTGCTAGCCGGGAATTCTCTGCCTGGTTCTACCCGCTGCCCGGAACGCTACGCAGGGCAAAAGCGATTCTCGTCCTCCGTGCTTGCTTTTTCTCAGAAAGAGCCGTGGTGTGCGTTTTCGCGGGAAAACGCGTTTTCGGCCGAAAACGTGTACGTTTGCACTTCCCGGCCACAGGGAAGCTGCTAGCCGGGAATTCTCTGCCTCGTTCTACCCGCTGCCCGGAACGCTACGCAGGGCAAAAGCGATTCTCGTCCTCCGTGCTTGCTTTTTCTCAGAAAGAGCCGTGGTGTGCGTTTTCGCCGGAAAACGCGTTTTCGGCCGAAAACGTGTACGTTTGCACTTCCCGGCCACAGGGAAGCTGCTAGCCGGGAATTTTCTGCCTGGTTCTACCCGCTGCCCGGAACGCTACGCAGGGCAAAAGCGATTCTCGTCCTCCGTGCTTGCTTTCTCTCAGAAAGAGCCGTGGTGTGCGTTTTCGCCGGAAAACGCGTTTTCGGCCGAAAACGTGTACGTTTGCACTTCCCGGCCACAGGGAAGCTGCTAGCCGGGAATTCTCTGCCTGGTTCTACCCGCTGCCCGGAACGCTACGCAGGGCAAAAGCGGTTCTCGTCCTCCGTGCTTGCTTTTTCTCAGAAAGAGCCGTGGTGTGCGTTTTCACCGAAAACGCGTTTTCGGCCGAAAACGTGTACGTTTGCACTTCCCGGCCACAGGGAAGCTGCTAGCCGGCAATTCGCTGCCTATTTCTACCCGCTGCTCAGAACTCTACGCAGGGCAAAAGCGATTCTCGTCCTCCGCGCTTGCTTTTTCTCAGAAAGAGCCGTGGTGTGCGTTTTCGCCGGAAAACGCGTTTTCGGCCGAAAACGTGTACGTTTGCACTTCCCGGCCACAGGGAAGCTGCTAGCCGGGAATTCTCTGCCTGGTTCTACCCGCTGCCCGGAACGCTACGCAGGGCAAAAGCGATTCTCGTCCTCCGTGCTTGCTTTTTCTCAGAAAGAGCCGTGGTGTGCGTTTTCGCGGGAAAACGCGTTTTCGGCCGAAAACGTGTACGTTTGCACTTCCCGGCCACAGGGCAGCTGCTAGCCGGGAATTCTCTGCCTGGTTCTACCCGCTGCCCGGAACGCTACGCAGGGCAAAAGCGATTCTCGTCCTCCGTGCTTGCTTTTTCTCAGAAAGAGCCGTGGTGTGCGTTTTCGCCGGAAAACGCGTTTCGGCCGAAAACGTGTACGTTTGCACTTCCCGGCCACAGGGAATCTGCTAGCCGGCAATTCGCTGCCTATTTCTACCCGCTGCTCAGAACGCTACGCAGGGCAAAAGCGATTCTCGTCCTCCGTGCTTGCTTTTTCTCAGAAAGAGCCGTGGTGTGCGTTTTCGCCGGAAAACGCGTTTTCGGCCGAAAACGTGTACGTTTGCACTTCCCCGCCACAGGGAAGCTGCTAGACGGGAGTTCTCTGCCTTGTTCTACCCGCTGCCCGGAACGCTACGCAGGGCAAAAGCGATTCTCGTCCTCCGTGCTTGCTTTTTCTCAGAAAGAGCCGTGGTGTGCGTTTTCGCCGGAAAACGCGTTTTCGGCCGAAAACGTGTACGTTTGCACTTCCCCGCCACAGGGAAGCTGCTAGACGGGAATTCTCTGCCTGGTTCTACCCGCTGCCGGAACGCTACGCAGGGCAAAAGCGATTCTCGTCCTCCGTGCTTGCTTTTTCTCAGAAAGAGCCGTGGTGTGCGTTTTCGCGGGAAAACGGGTTTTCGGCCGAAAACGTGTACGTTTGCACTTCCCGGCCACAGGGAAGCTGCTAGCCGGGAATTCTCTGCCTGGTTCTACCCGCTGCCCGGAACGCTACGCAGGGCAAAAGCGATTCTCGTCCTCCGTGCTTGCTTTTTCTCAGAAAGAGCCGTGGTGTGCGTTTTCGCCGGAAAAAGCGTTTTCGGCCGAAAACGTGTACGTTTGCACTTCCCCGCCACAGGGAAGCTGCTAGCCGGGAATTCTCTGCCTGGTTCTACCCGCTGCCCGGAACGCTACGCAGGGCAAAAGCGATTCTCGTCCTCCGTGCTTGCTTTTTCTCAGAAAGAGCCGTGGTGTGCGTTTTCGCCGGTAAACGCGTTTTCGGCCGAAAACGTGTACGTTTGCACTTCCCGGCCACAGGGAAGCTGCTAGCCGGGAATTCTCTGCCTGGTTCTACCCGCTGCCCGGAACGCTACGCAGGGCAAAAGCGATTCTCGTCCTCCGTGCTTGCTTTTTCTCAGAAAGAGCCGTGGTGTGCGTTTTCGCCGGAAAACGCGTTTTCGGCGAAAACGTGTACGTTTGCACTTCCCGGCCACAGGGAAGCTGCTAGCCGGGAATTCTCTGCCTGGTTCTACCCGCTGCCCGGAACACTACGCAGGTTAAAAGCGATTCTCGTCCTCCGTGCTTGCTTTTTCTCAGAAAGAGCCGTGGTGTGCGTTTTCGCAAGAAAACGCGTTTTCGGCCGAAAACGTGTACGTTTGCACTTCCCCGCCACAGGGAAGCTGCTAGCCGGGAATTCTCTGCCTGGTTCTACCCGCTGCCCGGAACGCTACGCAGGACAAAAGCGATTCTCGTCCTCCGTGCTTGCTTTTTCTCAGAAAGAGCCGTGGTGTGCGTTTTCGCCGGAAAACGCGTTTTCGGCCGAAAACGTGTACGTTTGCACTTCCCCGCCACAGGGAAGCTGCTAGCCGGGAATTCTCTGCCTGGTTCTACCCGCTGCCCGGAACGCTACGCAGGGCAAAAGCGATTCTCGTCCTCCGTGCTTGCTTTTTCTCAGAAAGAGCCGTGGTGTGCGTTTTCGCCGGAAAACGCGTTTTCGGCCGAAAACGTGTACGTTTGCACTTCCCGGCCACAGGGAAGCTGCTAGCCGGGAATTTTCTGCCTGGTTCTACCCGCTGCCCGGAACGCTACGCAGGGCAAAAGCGATTCTCGTCCTCCGTGCTTGCTTTCTCTCAGAAAGAGCCGTGGTGTGCGTTTTCGCCGGAAAACGAGTTTTCGGCCGAAAACGTGTACGTTTGCACTTCCCGGCCACAGGGAAGCTGCTAGGCGGGAATTCTCTGCCTGGTTCCACCCGCTGCCCGGAACGCTACGCAGGGCAAAAGCGATTCTCGTCCTCCGTGCTTGCTTTTTCTCAGAAAGAGCCGTGGTGTGCGTTTTCGCCGGAAAACGTGTTTTCGGCGAAAACGTGTACGTTTGCACTTCCCGGCCACAGGGAAGCTGCTAGCCGGGAATTCTCTGCCTCGTTCTACCCGCTGCCCGGAACGCTACGCAGGGCAAAAACGATTCTCGTCCTCCGTGCTTGCTTTTTCTCAGAAAGAGCCATGGTGTGCTTTTTCGCCGGAAAACGCGTTTTCGGACGAAAACGTGTACGTTTGCACTTCCCGGCCACAGGGAAGCTGCTAGCCGGCAATTCGCTGCCTATTTCTACCCGCTGGTCAGAACGCTACGCAGGGCAAAAGCGATTCTCGTCCTCCGTGCTTGCTTTTTCTCAGAAAGAGCCGTGGTGTGCCTTTTCGACGGAAAACGCGTTTTCGGCCGAAAACGTGTACGTTTGCACTTCCCCGCCACAGGGAAGCTGCTAGCCGGGAATTCTCTGCCTGGTTCTACCCGCTGCCCGGAACGCTACGCAGGGCAAAAGCGATTCTCGTCCTCCGTGCTTGCTTTTTCTCAGAAAGAGCCGTGGTGTGCGTTTTCGCCGGAAAACGTGTTTTCGGCGAAAACGTGTACGTTTGCACTTCCCGGCCACAGGGAAGCTGCTAGCCGGGAATTCTCTGCCTGGTTCTACCCGCTGCCCGGAACGCTACGCAGGGCAAAAGCGATTCTCGTCCTCCGTGCTTGCTTTTTCTCAGAAAGAGCCATGGTGTGCTTTTTCACCGGAAAACGCGTTTTCGGCCGAAAACGTGTACGTTTGCACTTCCCCGCCACAAGGAAGCTGCTAGCCGGGAATTCTCTGCCTGTTTCTACCCGCTGCCAGGAACGCTACGCAGGGCAAAAGCGATTCTCGTCCTCCGTGCTTGCTTTTTCTCAGAAAGAGCCATGGTGTGCTTTTTCGCCGGAAAACGCGTTTTCGGCCGAAAACGTGTACGTTTGCACTTCCCCGCCACAGGGAAGCTGCTAGACGGGAATTCTCTGCCTGGTTCTACCCGCTGCCCGGAACGCTACGCAGGGCAAAAGCGATTCTCGTCCTCCGTGCTTGCTTTTTCTCAGAAAGAGCCGTGGTGTGCGTTTTCGCGGGAAAACGCGTTATCGGCCGAAAACGTGTACGTTTGCACTTCCCGGCTACAGGGAAGCTGCTAGACGGGAATTCTCTGCCTGGTTCTACCCGCTGCCCGGAACGCTACGCAGGGCAAAAGCGATTCTCGTCCTCCGTGCTTGCTTTTTCTCAGAAAGAGCCGTGGTGTGCGTTTTCGCCGGTAAACGCGTTTTCGGCCGAAAACGTGTACGTTTGCACTTCCCCGCCACAGGGAAGCTGCTAGCCGGGAATTCTCTGCCTGGTTCTACCCGCTTCCCGGAACGCTACGCAGGGCAAAAACGATTCTCGTCCTCCGTGCTTGCTTTTTCTCAGAAAGAGCCGTGGTGTGCGTTTTCGCCAGAAAACGCGTTTTCGGCCGAAAACGTGTACGTTTGCACTTCCCGGCCACAGGGAATCTGCTAGACGGGAATTCTCTGCCTGGTTCTACCCGCTGCCCGGAACGCTACGCAGGGCAAAAGCGATTCTCGTCCTCCGTGCTTGCTTTTTCCCAGAAAGAGCCGTGGTGTGCGTTTTCGCCGGTAAACGCGTTTTCGGCCGAAAACGTGTACGTTTGCACTTCCCGGCCACAGGGAAGCTGCTAGCCGGGAATTCTCTGCCTGGTTCTACCCGCTGCCCGGAACGCTACGCAGGGCAAAAGCGATTCTCGTCCTCCGTGCTTGCTTTTTCTCAGAAAGAGCCGTGGTGTGCGTTTTCGCCGGAAAACGAGTTTTCGGCGAAAACGTGTACGTTTGCACTTCCCCGCCACAGGGAAGCTGTTAGCCGGGAATTCTCTGCCTGGTTCTACCCGCTGCCCGGAACACTACGCAGGGCAAAAGCGATTCTCGTCCTCCGTGCTTGCTTTTTCTCAGAAAGAGCCGTGGTGTGCGTTTTCGCCGGAAAACGCGTTTTCGGCCGAAAACGTGTACGTTTGCACTTCCCCGCCACAGGGAAGCTGCTAGACGGGAATTCTCTGCCTGGTTCTACCCGCTGCCAGGAACGCTACGCAGGGCAAAAGCGATTCTCGTCCTCCGTGCTTGCTTTTTCTCAGAAAGAGCCATGGTGTGCTTTTTCGCCGGAAAACGAGTTTTCGGCCGAAAACGTGTACGTTTGCACTTCCCCGCCACAGGGAAGCTGCTAGCCGGCAATTCGCTGCCTATTTCTACCCGCTGCTCAGAACGCTACGCAGGGCAAAAGCGATTCTCGTCCTCCGTGCTTGATTTTTCTCAGAAAGAGCCGTGGTGTGCGTTTTCGCCGGAAAACGCGTTTTCGACCAAAAACGTAGTACGTTTGCACTTCCCGGCCACAGGGAAGCTGCTAGCCGGGAATTCTCTGCCTGGTTCTACCCGCTGCCCGGAACGCTACGCAGGGCAAAAGCGATTCTCGTCCTCCGTGCTTGCTTTTTCTCAGAAAGTGCCGTGGTGTGCGTTTTCGCCGGTAAACGCGTTTTCAGCCGAAAACGTGTACGTTTGCACTTCCCGGCCACAGGGAAGCTGCTAGCCGGGAATTCTCTGCCTGGTTCTACCCGCTGCCCGGAACGCTACGCAGGGCAAAAGCGATTCTCGTCCTCCGTGCTTGCTTTTTCTCAGAAAGAGCCGTGGTGTGCGTTTTCGCCGGAAAACGCGTTTTCGGCGAAAACGTGTACGTTTGCAATTCCTGGCTACAGGGAAGCTGCTAGCCGGGAATTCTCTGCCTGGTTCTACCCGCTGCCCGGAACACTACGCAGGGCAAAAGCGATTCTCGTCCTCCGTGCTTGCTTTTTCTCAGAAAGAGCCGTGGTGTGCCTTTTCGCCGGAAAACGCGTTTTCGGCCGAAAACGTGTACGTTTGCACTTCCCGGCCACAGGGAAGCTGCTAGCCGGGAATTCTCTGCCTGGTTCTACCCGCTGCCCGGAACGCTACGCAGGGCAAAAGCGATTCTCGTCCTCCGTGCTTGCTTTTTCTCAGAAAGAGCCGTGGTGTGCGTTTTCGCCGGAAAACGCGTTTTCGGCCGAAAACGTGTACGTTTGCACTTCCCGGCCACAGGGAAGCTGCTAGCCGGGAATTCTCTGCCTGGTTCTACCCGCTGCCCGGAACGCTACGCAGGGCAAAAGCGATTCTCGTCCTCCGTGCTTGCTTTTTCTCAGAAAGAGCCGTGGTGTGCGTTTTCGCCGGAAAACGCGTTTTCGGCCGAAAACGTGTAAGTTTGCACTTCCCGGCCACAGGGAAGCTGCTAGCCGGGAATTCTCTGCCTTGTTCTACCCGCTGCTCAGAACGCTACGCAGGGCAAAAGCGATTCTCGTCCTCCGTGCTTGCTTTTTCTCAGAAAGAGCCGTCGTGTGCGTTTTCGCCGGAAAACGCGTTTTCGGCCGAAAACGTGTAAGTTTGCACTTCCCGGCCACAGGGAAGCTGCTAGCCGGGAATTCTCTGCCTGGTTCTACCCGCTGCCCGGAACGCTACGCAGGGCAAAAGCGATTCTCGTCCTCCGTGCTTGCTTTTTCTCAGAAAGAGCCGTGGTGTGCGTTTTCGCGGGAAAACGCGTTTTCGGCCGAAAACGTGTACGTTTGCACTTCCCGGCCACAGGGCAGCTGCTAGCCGGGAATTCTCTGCCTGGTTCTACCCGCTGCCCGGAACGCTACGCAGGGCAAAAGCGATTCTCGTCCTCCGTGTTGCTTTTTCTCAGAAAGAGCCGTGGTGTGCGTTTTCGCCGGAAAACGCGTTTTCGGCCGAAAACGTGTACGTTTGCACTTCCCCGCCACAGGGAAGCTGCTAGCCGGGAATTCCCTGCCTGGTTCTACCCGCTGCCCGGAACGCTACGCAGGGCAAAAGCGATTCTCGTCCTCCGTGCTTGCTTTTTCTCAGAAAGAGCCGTGGTGTGCGTTTTCGCCGGTAAACGCGTTTTCGCCGAAAACGTGTACGTTTGCACTTCCCCGCCACAGGGAAGCTGCTAGCTGGGAATTCTCTGCCTGGTTCTACCCGCTGCCCGGAACGCTACGCAGGGCAAAAGCAATTCTCGTCCTCCGTGCTTGCTTTTTCTCAGAAAGAGCCGTGGTGTGCGTTTTCGCCGGAAAACGAGTTTTCGGCTGAAAACGTGTACGTTTGCACTTCCCGGCCACAGGGAAGCTGCTAGCCGGGAATTCTCTGCCTGGTTCTACCCGCTGCCCGGAACGCTACGCAGGGCAAAAGCGATTCTCGTCCTCCGTGCTTGCTTTTTCTCAGAAAGAGCCGTGGTGTGCGTTTTCGCCGGAAAACGCGTTTTCGGCCGAAAACGTGTACGTTTGCACTTCCCCGCCACAGGGAAGCTGCTAGACGGGAATTCTCTGCCTGGTTCTACCCGCTGCCCGGAACGCTACGCAGGGCAAAAGCGATTCTCGTCCTCCGTGCTTGCTTTTTCCCAGAAAGAGCCGTGGTGTGCGTTTTCGCCGGAAAACGCGTTTTCGGCCGAAAACGTGTACGTTTGCACTTCCCGGCCACAGGGAAGCTGCTAGCCGGGAATTCTCTGCCTGGTTCTACCTGCTGCCCGGAACGCTACGCAGGGCAAAAGCGATTCTCGTCCTCCGTGCATGCTTTTTCTCAGAAAGAGCCGTGGTGTGCGTTTTCGCCGGAAAACGCGTTTTCGGCCGAAAACGTGTACGTTTGCACTTCCCCGCCACAGGGAAGCTGCTAGCCGGGAATTCTCTGCCTGGTTCTACCCGCTGCCCGGAACGCTACGCAGGGCAAAAGCGATTCTCGTCCTCCGTGCTTGCTTTTTCTCAGAAAGAGCCGTGGTGTGCGTTTTCGCCGGAAAACGCGTTTTCGGCCGAAAACGTGTACGTTTGCACTTCCCGGCCACAGGGAAGCTGCTAGCCGGGAATTCTCTGCCTGGTTCTACCCGCTGCCCGGAACGCTACGCAGGGCAAAAGCGATTCTCGTCCTCCGTGCTTGCTTTTTCTCAGAAAGAGCCGTGGTGTGCGTTTTCGCCGGAAAACGCGTTTTCGGCCGAAAACGTGTACGTTTGCACTTCCCCGCCACAGGGAAGCTGCTAGCCGGGAATTCTCTGCCTGGTTCTACCCGCTGCCCGGAACGCTACGCAGGGCAAAAGCGATTCTCGTCCTCCGTGCTTGCTTTTTCTCAGAAAGAGCCATGGTGTGCTTTTTCGCCGGAAAACGCGTTTTTGGCCGAAAACGTGTACGTTTGCACTTCCCGGCCACAGGGAAGCTGCTAGCCGGCGATTCGCTGCCTATTTCTACCCGCTGCTCTGAACGCTACGCAGGGCAAAAGCGATTCTCGTCCTCCGTGCTTGCTTTTTCTCAGAAAGAGCCGTGGTGTGCGTTTTCGCCGGAAAACGCGTTTTCGGCCGAAAACGTGTACGTTTGCACTTCCCGGCCACAGGGAAGCTGCTAGCCGGGAATTCTCTGCCTGGTTCTACCCGCTGCCCGGAACGCTACGCAGGGCAAAAGCGATTCTCGTCCTCCGTGCTTGCTTTTTCTCAGAAAGAGCCGTGGTGTGCGTTTTCGCCGGAAAACGCGTTTTCGGCCGAAAACGTGTACGTTTGCTCTTCCCGGCCACAGGGAAGCTGCTAGCCGGGAATTTTCTGCCTGGTTCTACCCGCTGCCCGGAACGCTACGCAGGGCAAAAGCGATTCTCGTCCTCCGTGCTTGCTTTCTCTCAGAAAGAGCCGTGGTGTGCGTTTTCGCCGGAAAACGCGTTTTCGGCCGAAAACGTGTACGTTTGCACTTCCCCGCCACAGGGAAGCTGCTAGCCGGGAATTCGCTGCCTGGTTCTACCCGCTGCCCGGAACGCTACGCAGGGCAAAAGCGATTCTCGTCCTCCGTGCTTGCTTTTTCTCAGAAAGAGCCGTGGTGTGCGTTTTCGCCGGAAAACGTGTTTTCGGCGAAAACGTGTACGTTTGCACTTCCCGGCCACAGGGAAGCTGCTAGCCGGGAATTCTCTGCCTGGTTCTACCCGCTGCCCGGAACGCTACGCAGGGCAAAAGCGATTCTCGTCCTCCGTGCTTGCTTTTTCTCAGAAAGAGCCGTGGTGTGCGTTTTCGCCGGAAAACGCGTTTTCGGCCGAAAACGTGTACGTTTGCACTTCCCGGCCACAGGGAAGCTGCTAGCCGGGAATTCTCTGCCTCGTTCTACCCGCTGCCCGGAACGCTACGCAGGGCAAAAGCGATTCTCGTCCTCCGTGCTTGCTTTTTCTCAGAAAGAGCCGTGGTGTGCGTTTTCGCGGGAAAACGCGTTTTCGGCCGAAAACGTGTACGTTTGCACTTCCCGGCCACAGGGAAGCTGCTAGCCGGGAATTCTCTGCCTGGTTCTACCCGCTGCCCGGAACGCTACGCAGGGCAAAAGCGATTCTCGTCCTCCGTGCTTGCTTTTTCTCAGAAAGAGCCGTGGTGTGCGTTTTCGCCGGAAAACGCGTTTTCGGCCGAAAACTTGTACGTTTGCACTTCCCGGCCACAGGGAAGCTGCTAGCCGGGAATTCTCTGCCTGGTTCTACCCGCTGCCCGGAACACTACGCAGGGCAAAAGCGATTCTCGTCCTCCGTGCTTGCTTTTTCTCAGAAAGAGCCATGGTGTGCTTTTTCGCCAGAAAAAGCGTTTTCGGCTGAAAACGTGTACGTTTGCACTTCCCGGCCACAGGGAAGCTGCTAGACGGGAATTCTCTGCCTGGTTCTACCCGCTGCCAGGAACGCTACGCAGGGCAAAAACGATTCTCGTCCTCCGTGCTTGCTTTTTCTCAGAAAGAGCCGTGGTGTGCGTTTTCGCCGGAAAACGCGTTTTCGGCCGAAAACGTGTACGTTTGCACTTCCCCGCCACAGGGAAGCTGCTAGACGGGAATTCTCTGCCTGGTTCTACCCGCTGCCCGGAACGCTACGCAGGGCAAAAGCGATTCTCGTCCTCCGTGCTTGCTTTTTCTCAGAAAGAGCCATGGTGTGCTTTTTCGCCGGAAAACGCGTTTTCGGCCGAAAACGTGTACGTTTGCACTTCCCGGCCACAGGGAAGCTGCTAGCCGGCAATTCGCTGCCTATTTCTACCCGCTGCTCAGAACGCTACGCAGGGCAAAAGCGATTCTCGTCCTCCGTGCTTGCTTTTTCTCAGAAAGAGCCGTGGTGTGCGTTTTCGCCGGAAAACGCGTTTTCGGCCGAAAACGTGTACGTTTGCACTTCCCCGCCACAGGGAAGCTGCTAGCCGGGAATTCTCTGCCTGGTTCTACCCGCTGCCCGGAACGCTACGCAGGGCAAAAGCGATTCTCGTCCTCCGTGCTTGCTTTTTCTCAAAAAGAGCCGTGGTGTGCGTTTTCGCCGGAAAACGCGTTTTCGGCCGAAAACGTGTACGTTTGAACTTCCCGGCCACAGGGAAGCTGCTAGCCGGGAATTTTCTGCCTGGTTCTACCCGCTGCCCGGAACGCTACGCAGGACAAAAGCGATTCTCGTCCTCCGTGCTTGCTTTCTCTCAGAAAGAGCCGTGGTGTGCGTTTTCGCCGGAAAACGCGTTTTCGGCCGAAAACGTGTACGTTTGCACTTCCCGGCCACAGGGAAGCTGCTAGCCGGGAATTCTCTGCCTGGTTCTACCCGCTGCCCGGAACGCTACGCAGGGCAAAAGCGATTCTCGTCCTCCGTGCTTGCTTTTTCTCAGAAAGAGCCGTGGTGTGCGTTTTCGCCGGAAAACGTGTTTTCGGCGAAAACGTGTACGTTTGCACTTCCCGGCCACAGGGAAGCTGCTAGCCGGGAATTCTCTGCCTGGTTCTACCCGCTGCCCGGAACGCTACGCAGGGCAAAAGCGATTCTCGTCCTCCGTGCTTGCTTTTTCTCAGAAAGAGCCGTGGTGTGCGTTTTCGCGGGAAAACGCGTTTTCGGCCGAAAACGTGTACGTTTGCACTTCCCGGCCACAGGGAAGCTGCTAGCCGGGAATTCTCTGCCTCGTTCTACCCGCTGCCCGGAACGCTACGCAGGGCAAAAGCGATTCTCGTCCTCCGTGCTTGCTTTTTCTCAGAAAGAGCCGTGGTGTGCGTTTTCGCCGCAAAACGCGTTTTCGGCCGAAAACGTGTACGTTTGAACTTCCCGGCCACAGGGAAGCTGCTAGCCGGGAATTCTCTGCCTGGTTCTACCCGCTGCCCGGAACGCTACGCAGGGCAAAAGCGATTCTCGTCCTCCGTGCTTGCTTTTTCTCAGAAAGAGCCGTGGTGTGCGTTTTCGCCGGAAAACGCGTTTTCGGCCGAAAACTTGTACGTTTGCACTTCCCGGCCACAGGGAAGCTGCTAGCCGGGAATTCTCTGCCTGGTTCTACCCGCTGCCCGGAACACTACGCAGGGCAAAAGCGATTCTCGTCCTCCGTGCTTGCTTTTTCTCAGAAAGAGCCATGGTGTGCTTTTTCGCCAGAAAAAGCGTTTTCGGCTGAAAACGTGTACGTTTGCACTTCCCCGCCACAGGGAAGCTGCTAGACGGGAATTCTCTGCCTGGTTCTACCCGCTGCCAGGAACGCTACGCAGGGCAAAAACGATTCTCGTCCTCCGTGCTTGCTTTTTCTCAGAAAGAGCCATGGTGTGCGTTTTCGCCGGACAACGCGTTTTCGGCCGAAAACGTGTACGTTTGCACTTCCCGGCCACAGGGAAGCTGCTAGCCGGGAATACTCTGCCTGGTTCTACCCGCTGCCCGGAACGCTACGCAGGGCAAAAGCGATTCTCGTCCTCCGTGCTTGCTTTTTCTCAGAAAGAGCCGTGGTGTGCGTTTTCGCCGGAAAACGCGTTTTCGGCCGAAAACGTGTACGTTTGCACTTCCCCGCCACAGGGAAGCTGCTAGACGGGAATTCTCTGCCTGGTTCTACCCGCTGCCCGGAACGCTACGCAGGGCAAAAGCGATTCTCGTCCTCCGTGCTTGCTTTTTCTCAGAAAGAGCCGTGGTGTGCGTTTTCGCCGGTAAACGCGTTTTCGCCGAAAACGTGTACGTTTGCACTTCCCCGCCACAGGGAAGCTGCTAGCCGGGAATTCTCTGCCTGGTTCTACCCGCTGCCCGGAACGCTACGCAGGGCAAAAGCAATTCTCGTCCTCCGTGCTTGCTTTTTCTCAGAAAGAGCCGTGGTGTGCGTTTTCGCCGGAAAACGCGTTTTCGGCCGAAAACGTGTACGTTTGCACTTCCCCGCCACAGGGAAGCTGCTAGACGGGAATTCTCTGCCTGGTTCTACCCGCTGCCCGGAACGCTACGCAGGGCAAAAGCGATTCTCGTCCTCCGTGCTTGCTTTTTCCCAGAAAGAGCCGTGGTGTGCGTTTTCGCCGGAAAACGCGTTTTCGGCCGAAAACGTGTACGTTTGCACTTCCCGGCCACAGGGAAGCTGCTAGCCGGGAATTCTCTGCCTGGTTCTACCTGCTGCCCGGAACGCTACGCAGGGCAAAAGCGATTCTCGTCCTCCGTGCATGCTTTTTCTCAGAAAGAGCCGTGGTGTGCGTTTTCGCCGGAAAACGCGTTTTCGGCCGAAAACGTGTACGTTTGCACTTCCCGGCCACAGGGAAGCTGCTAGCCGGCAATTCTCTGCCTGGTTCTACCCGCTGCCCGGAACGCTACGCAGGGCAAAAGCGATTCTCGTCCTCCGTGCTTGCTTTTTCTCAGAAAGAGCCGTGGTGTGCGTTTTCGCCGGAAAACGCGTTTTCGGACGAAAACGTGTACGTTTGCACTTCCCGGCCACAGGGAAGCTGCTAGCCGGGAATTCTCTGCCTGGTTCTACCCGCTGCTCAGAACGCTACGCAGGGCAAAAGCGATTCTCGTCCTCCGTGCTTGCTTTTTCTCAGAAAGAGCCGTGGTGTGCGTTTTCGCGGGAAAACGCGTTTTCGGCCGAAAACGTGTACGTTTGCACTTCCCGGCCACAGGGCAGCTGCTAGCCGGGAATTCTCTGCCTGGTTCTACCCGCTGCCCGGAACGCTACGCAGGGCAAAAGCGATTCTCGTCCTCCGTGCTTGCTTTTTCTCAGAAAGAGCCGTGGTGTGCGTTTTCGCCGGAAAACGCGTTTTCGGCCGAAAACGTGTACGTTTGCACTTCCCGGCCACAGGGAAGCTGCTAGCCGGGAATTCTCTGCCTGGTTCTACCCGCTGCCCGGAACGCTACGCAGGGCAAAAGCGATTCTCGTCCTCCGTGCTTGCTTTTTCTCAGAAAGAGCCGTGGTGTGCGTTTTCGCCGGAAAACGCGTTTTCGGCGAAAACGTGTACGTTTGCACTTCCCGGCCACAGGGAAGCTGCTAGCCGGGAATTCTCTGCCTGGTTCTACCCGCTGCCCGGAACGCTACGCAGGGCAAAAGCGATTCTCGTCCTCCGTGCTTGCTTTTTCTCAGAAAGAGCCGTGGTGTGCGTTTTCGCGGGAAAACGCGTTTTCGGCCGAAAACGTGTACGTTTGCACTTCCCCGCCACAGGGAAGCTGCTAGCCGGGAATTCTCTGCCTGGTTCTACCCGCTGCCCGGAACACTACGCAGGGCAAAAGCGATTCTCGTCCTCCGTGCTTGCTTTTTCTCAGAAAGAGCCGTGGTGTGCGTTTTCGCCGGAAAACGCGTTTTCGGCCGAAAACGTGTACGTTTGCACTTCCCCGCCACAGGGAAGCTGCTAGCCGGGAATTCTCTGCCTGGTTCTACCCGCTGCCCGGAACGCTACGCAGGGCAAAAGCGATTCTCGTCCTCCGTGCTTGCTTTTTCTCAGAAAGAGCCGTGGTGTGCGTTTTCGCCGGAAAACGCGTTTTCGGCCGAAAACGTGTACGTTTGCACTTCCCGGCCACAGGGAAGCTGCTAGCCGGGAATTCTCTGCCTGGTTCTACCCGCTGCCCGGAAGGCTACGCAGGGCAAAAGCGATTCTCGTCCTCCGTGCTTGCTTTCTCTCAGAAAGAGCCGTGGTGTGCGTTTTCGCCGGAAAACGCGTTTTCGGCCGAAAACGTGTACGTTTGCACTTCCCGGCCACAGGGAAGCTGCTAGCCGGGAATTCGCTGCCTGGTTCTACCCGCTGCCCGGAACACTACGCAGGGCAAAAGCGATTCTCGTCCTCCGTGCTTGCTTTTTCTCAGAAAGAGCCATGGTGTGCTTTTTCGCCAGAAAAAGCGTTTTCGGCTGAAAACGTGTACGTTTGCACTTCCCGGCCACAGGGAAGCTGCTAGACGGGAATTCTCTGCCTGGTTCTACCCGCTGCCAGGAACGCTACGCAGGGCAAAAACGATTCTCGTCCTCCGTGCTTGCTTTTTCTCAGAAAGAGCCATGGTGTGCGTTTTCGCCGGACAACGCGTTTTCGGCCGAAAACGTGTACGTTTGCACTTCCCGGCCACAGGGAAGCTGCTAGCCGGGAATTCTCTGCCTGGTTCTACCCGCTGCCCGGAACGCTACGCAGGGCAAAAGCGATTCTCGTCCTCCGTGCTTGCTTTTTCTCAGAAAGAGCCGTGGTGTGCGTTTTCGCCGGAAAACGCGTTTTCGGCCGAAAACGTGTACGTTTGCACTTCCCCGCCACAGGGAAGCTGCTAGACGGGAATTCTCTGCCTGGTTCTACCCGCTGCCCGGAACGCTACGCAGGGCAAAAGCGATTCTCGTCCTCCGTGCTTGCTTTTTCTCAGAAAGAGCCGTGGTGTGCGTTTTCGCCGGAAAACGCGTTTTCGGCCGAAAACGTGTACGTTTGCACTTCCCGGCCACAGGGAAGCTGCTAGCCGGGAATTCTCTGCCTGGTTCTACCTGCTGCCCGGAACGCTACGCAGGGCAAAAGCGATTCTCGTCCTCCGTGCATGCTTTTTCTCAGAAAGAGCCGTGGTGTGCGTTTTCGCCGGAAAACGCGTTTTCGGCCGAAAACGTGTACGTTTGCACTTCCCGGCCACAGGGAAGCTGCTAGCCGGGAATTCTCTGCCTGGTTCTACCCGCTGCCCGGAACGCTACGCAGGGCAAAAGCGATTCTCGTCCTCCGTGCTTGCTTTTTCTCAGAAAGAGCCATGGTGTGCTTTTTCGCCAGAAAACGCTTTTTCGGCCGAAAACGTGTACGTTTGCACTTCCCCGCCACAGGGAAGCTGCTAGCCGGGAATTCTCTGCCTGGTTCTACCCGCTGCTCAGAACGCTACGCAGGGCAAAAGCGATTCTCGTCCTCCGTGCTTGCTTTTTCTCAGAAAGAGCCGTGGTGTGCGTTTTCGCCGGAAAACGCGTTTTCGGCCGAAAACGTGTACGTTTGCACTTCCCGGCCACAGGGAAGCTGCTAGCCGGGAATTCTCTGCCTGGTTCTACCCGCTGCCCGGAACGCTACGCAGGGCAAAAGCGATTCTCGTCCTCCGTGCTTGCTTTTTCTCAGAAAGAGCCGTGGTGTGCGTTTTCGCCGGAAAACGCGTTTTCGGCCGAAAACGTGTACGTTTGCACTTCCCCGCCACAGGGAAGCTGCTAGCCGGGAATTCTCTGCCTGGTTCTACCCGCTGCTCAGAACGCTACGCAGGGCAAAAGCGATTCTCGTCCTCCGTGCTTGCTTTTTCTCAGAAAGAGCCGTGGTGTGCGTTTTCGCGGGAAAACGCGTTTTCGGCCGAAAACGTGTACGTTTGCACTTCCCGGCCACAGGGCAGCTGCTAGCCGGGAATTCTCTGCCTGGTTCTACCCGCTGCCCGGAACGCTACGCAGGGCAAAAGCGATTCTCGTCCTCCGTGCTTGCTTTTTCTCAGAAAGAGCCGTGGTGTGCGTTTTCGCCGGAAAACGCGTTTTCGGCCGAAAACGTGTACGTTTTCACTTCCCGGCCACAGGGAAGCTGCTAGCCGGCAATTCTCTGACTGGTTCTACCCGCTGCCCGGAACGCTACGCAGGGCAAAAGCGATTCTCGTCCTCCGTGCTTGCTTTTTCTCAGAAAGAGCCGTGGTGTGCGTTTTCGCCGGAAAACGCGTTTTCGGCGAAAACGTGTACGTTTGCACTTCCCGGCCACAGGGAAGCTGCTAGCCGGGAATTCTCTGCCTGGTTCTACCCGCTGCCCGGAACGCTACGCAGGGCAAAAGCGGTTCTCGTCCTCCGTGCTTGCTTTTTCTCAGAAAGAGCCGTGGTGTGCGTTTTCGCCGGAAAACGTGTTTTCGGCCGAAAACGTGTACGTT
This sequence comes from Athene noctua, assembly GCF_965140245.1. Taxonomy (NCBI): domain Eukaryota; kingdom Metazoa; phylum Chordata; class Aves; order Strigiformes; family Strigidae; genus Athene; species Athene noctua. The sequence goes on from NW_027437662.1 coordinate 183,545, forward strand.
TGCACTTCCCCGCCACAGGGAAGCTGCTAGACGGGAATTCTCTGCCTGGTTCTACCCGCTGCCCGGAACGCTACGCAGGGCAAAAGCGATTCTCGTCCTCCGTGCTTGCTTTTTCTCAGAAAGAGCCGTGGTGTGCGTTTTCGCGGGAAAACGCGTTTTCGGCCGAAAACGTGTACGTTTGCACTTCCCGGCCACAGGGAAGCTGCTAGCCGGGAATTTTCTGCCTGGTTCTACCCGCTGCCCGGTACACTACGCAGGGCAAAAGCGATTCTCGTCCTCCGTGCTTGCTTTTTCTCAGAAAGAGCCGTGGTGTGCGTTTTCGCCGGAAAACGCGTTTTCGGCCGAAAACGTGTACGTTTGCACTTCCCCGCCACAGGGAAGCTGCTAGCCGGGAATTCTCTGCCTGGTTCTACCCGCTGCCCGGAACGCTACGCAGGGCAAAAGCGGTTCTCGTCCTCCGTGCTTGCTTTTTCTCAGAAAGAGCCGTGGTGTGCGTTTTCGCCGGAAAACGCGTTTTCGGCCGAAAACGTGTACGTTTGCTCTTCCCGGCCACAGGGAAGCTGCTAGCCGGGAATTTTCTGCCTGGTTCTACCCGCTGCCCGGAACGCTACGCAGGGCAAAAGCGATTCTCGTCCTCCGTGCTTGCTTTCTCTCAGAAAGAGCCGTGGTGTGCGTTTTCGCCGGAAAACGCGTTTTCGGCCGAAAGCGTGTACGTTTGCACTTCCCGGCCACAGGGAAGCTGCTAGCCGGGAATTCGCTGCCTGGTTCTACCCGCTGCCCGGAACGCTACGCAGGGCAAAAGCGGTTCTCGTCCTCCGTGCTTGCTTTTTCTCAGAAAGAGCCATGGTGTGCTTTTTCGCCAGTAAACGCTTTTTCGGCCGAAAACGTGTACGTTTGCACTTCCCCGCCACAGGGAAGCTGCTAGCCGGGAATTCTCTGCCTGGTTCTACCCGCTGCTCAGAACGCTACGCAGGGCAAAAGCGATTCTCGTCCTCCGTGCTTGCTTTTTCTCAGAAAGAGCCGTGGTGTGCGTTTTCGCCGGAAAACGCGTTTTCGGCCGAAAACGTGTACGTTTGCACTTCCCGGCCACAGGGAAGCTGCTAGCCGGGAATTCTCTGCCTGGTTCTACCCGCTGCCCGGAACGCTACGCAGGGCAAAAGCGATTCTCGTCCTCCGTGCTTGCTTTTTCTCAGAAAGAGCCGTGGTGTGCGTTTTCGCCGGAAAACGCGTTTTCGGCCGAAAACGTGTACGTTTGCACTTCCCGGCCACAGGGAAGCTGCTAGCCGGGAATTCTCTGCCTGGTTCTACCCGATGCCCGGAACGCTACGCAGGGCAAAAGCGATTCTCGTCCTCCGTGCTTGCTTTTTCTCAGAAAGAGCCGTGGTGTGCGTTTTCGCGGGAAAACGCGTTTTCGGCCGAAAACGTGTACGTTTGCACTTCCCGGCCACAGGGAAGCTGCTAGCCGGGAATTTTCTGCCTGGTTCTACCCGCTGCCCGGAACGCTACGCAGGGCAAAAGCGATTCTCGTCCTCCGTGCTTGCTTTCTCTCAGAAAGAGCCGTGGTGTGCGTTTTCGCCGGAAAACGCGTTTTCGGCCGAAAACGTGTACGTTTGCACTTCCCGGGCACAGGGAAGCTGCTAGCCGGGAATTCGCTGCCTGGTTCTACCCGCTGCCCGGAACGCTACGCAGGGCAAAAGCGGTTCTCGTCCTCCGTGCTTGCTTTTTCTCAGAAAGAGCCATGGTGTGCTTTTTCGCCAGTAAACGCTTTTTCGGCCGAAAACGTGTACGTTTGCACTTCCCCGCCACAGGGAAGCTGCTAGCCGGGAATTCTCTGCCTGGTTCTACCCGCTGCTCAGAACGCTACGCAGGGCAAAAGCGATTCTCGTCCTCCGTGCTTGCTTTTTCTCAGAAAGAGCCGTGGTGTGCGTTTTCGCCGGAAAACGCGTTTTCGGCCGAAAACGTGTACGTTTGCACTTCCCGGCCACAGGGAAGCTGCTAGCCGGGAATTCTCTGCCTGGTTCTACCCGCTGCCCGGAACGCTACGCAGGGCAAAAGCGATTCTCGTCCTCCGTGCTTGCTTTTTCTCAGAAAGAGCCGTGGTGTGCGTTTTCGCCGGAAAACGCGTTTTCGGCCGAAAACGTGTACGTTTGCACTTCCCGGCCACAGGGAAGCTGCTAGCCGGGAATTCTCTGCCTGGTTCTACCCGATGCCCGGAACGCTACGCAGGGCAAAAGCGATTCTCGTCCTCCGTGCTTGCTTTTTCTCAGAAAGAGCCGTGGTGTGCGTTTTCGCGGGAAAACGCGTTTTCGGCCGAAAACGTGTACGTTTGCACTTCCCGGCCACAGGGAAGCTGCTAGCCGGGAATTTTCTGCCTGGTTCTACCCGCTGCCCGGAACGCTACGCAGGGCAAAAGCGATTCTCGTCCTCCGTGCTTGCTTTCTCTCAGAAAGAGCCGTGGTGTGCGTTTTCGCCGGAAAACGCGTTTTCGGCCGAAAACGTGTACGTTTGCACTTCCCGGGCACAGGGAAGCTGCTAGCCGGGAATTCGCTGCCTGGTTCTACCCGCTGCCCGGAACGCTACGCAGGGCAAAAGCGATTCTCGTCCTCCGTGCTTGCTTTTTCTCAGAAAGAGCCGTGGTGTGCGTTTTCGCCGGAAAACGTGTTTTCGGCGAAAACGTGTACGTTTGCACTTCCCGGCCACAGGGAAGCTGCTAGCCGGGAATTCTCTGCCTGGTTCTACCCGCTGCCCGGAACGCTACGCAGGGCAAAAGCGATTCTCGTCCTCCGTGCTTGCTTTTTCTCAGAAAGAGCCGTGGTGTGCGTTTTCGCCGGAAAACGCGTTTTCGGCCGAAAACGTGTACGTTTGCACTTCCCGGCCACAGGGAAGCTGCTACCCGGGAATTCTCTGCCTGGTTCTACCCGCTGCCCGGAACGCTACGCAGGGCAAAAGCGATTCTCGTCCTCCGTGCTTGCTTTTTCTCAGAAAGAGCCGTGGTGTGCGTTTTCGCCGGAAAACGCGTTTTCGGCCGAAAACGTGTACGTTTGCACTTCCCCGCCACAGGGAAGCTGCTAGACGGGAATTCTCTGCCTGGTTCTACCCGCTGCCCGGAACGCTACGCAGGGCAAAAGCGATTCTCGTCCTCCGTGCTTGCTTTTTCTCAGAAAGAGCCGTGGTGTGCGTTTTCGCCAGAAAACGCGTTTTCGGCCGAAAACGTGTACGTTTGCACTTCCCGGCCACAGGGAAGCTGCTAGCCGGGAATTCTCTGCCTGGTTCTACCCGCTGCCCGGAACACTACGCAGGGCAAAAGCGATTCTCGTCCTCCGTGCTTGCTTTTTCTCAGAAAGAGCCATGGTGTGCTTTTTCGCCAGATAAAGCGTTTTCGGCTGAAAACGTGTACGTTTGCACTTCCCGGCCACAGGGAAGCTGCTAGACGGGAATTCTCTGCCTGGTTCTACCCGCTGCCAGGAACGCTATGCAGGGCAAAAACGATTCTCGTCCTCCGTGCTTGCTTTTTCTCAGAAAGAGCCATGGTGTGCGTTTTCGGCGGAAAACGCGTTTTCGGCCGAAAACGTGTACGTTTGCACTTCCCGGCCACAGGGAAGCTGCTAGCCGGGAATTCTCTGCCTGGTTCTACCCGCTGCCCGGAACGCTACGCAGGGCAAAAGCGATTCTCTTCCTCCGTGCTTGCTTTTTCTCAGAAAGAGCCGTGGTGTGCGTTTTCGCCGGAAAACGCGTTTTCGGCTGAAAACGTGTACGTTTGCACTTCCCCGCCACAGGGAAGCTGCTAGACGGGAATTCTCTGCCTGGTTCTACCCGCTGCCCGGAACGCTACGCAGGGCAAAAGCGATTCTCGTCCTCCGTGCTTGCTTTTTCTCAGAAAGAGCCATGGTGTGCTTTTTCGCCGGAAAACGCGTTTTCGGCCGAAAACGTGTACGTTTGCACTTCCCGGCCACAGGGAAGCTGCTAGCCGGCAATTCGCTGCCTATTTCTACCCGCTGCTCAGAACGCTACGCAGGGCAAAAGCGATTCTCGTCCTCCGTGCTTGCTTTTTCTCAGAAAGAGCCGTGGTGTGCGTTTTCGCCGGAAAACGCGTTTTCGGCCGAAAACGTGTACGTTTGCACTTCCCGGCCACAGGGAAGCTGCTAGCCGGGAATTCGCTGCCTATTTCTACCCGCTGCCCGGAACGCTACGCAGGGCAAAAGCGATTCTCGTCCTCCGTGCTTGCTTTTTCTCAGAAAGAGCCGTGGTGTGCGTTTTCGCCGGAAAACGCGTTTTCGGCCGAAAACGTGTACGTTTGCACTTCCCGGCCACAGGGAAGCTGCTAGCCGGGAATTTTCTGCCTGGTTCTACCCGCTGCCCGGAACGCTACGCAGGGCAAAAGCGATTCTCTTCCTCCGTGCTTGCTTTCTCTCAGAAAGAGCCGTGGTGTGCGTTTTGGCCGGAAAACGCGTTTTCGGCCGAAAACGTGTACGTTTGCACTTCCCGGCCACAGGGAAGCTGCTAGCCGGGAATTCTCTGCCTGGTTCTACCCGCTGCCCGGAACGCTACGCAGGGCAAAAGCGATTCTCGTCCTCCGTGCTTGCTTTTTCTCAGAAAGAGCCGTGGTGTGCGTTTTCGCCGGAAAACGTGTTTTCGGCGAAAACGTGTACGTTTGCACTTCCCGGCCACAGGGAAGCTGCTAGCCGGGAATTCTCTGCCTGGTTCTACCCGCTGCCCGGAACGCTACGCAGGGCAAAAGCGATTCTCGTCCTCCGTGCTTGCTTTTTCTCAGAAAGAGCCGTGGTGTGCGTTTTCGCCGGAAAACGCGTTTTCGGCCGAAAACGTGTACGTTTGCACTTCCCGGCCACAGGGAAGCTGCTAGCCGGGAATTCTCTGCCTCGTTCTACCCGCTGCCCGGAACGCTACGCAGGGCAAAAGCGATTCTCGTCCTCCGTGCTTGCTTTTTCTCAGAAAGAGCCGTGGTGTGCGTTTTCGCGGGAAAACGCGTTTTCGGCCGAAAACGTGTACGTTTGCACTTCCCGGCCACAGGGAAGCTGCTAGCCGGGAATTCTCTGCCTGGTTCTACCCGCTGCCCGGAACGCTACGCAGGGCAAAAGCGATTCTCGTCCTCCGTGCTTGCTTTTTCTCAGAAAGAGCCGTGGTGTGCGTTTTCGCCGGAAAACGCGTTTTCGGCCGAAAACGTGTACGTTTGCACTTCCCGGCCACAGGGAAGCTGCTAGCCGGGAATTCTCTGCCTGGTTCTACCCGCTGCCCGGAACGCTACGCAGGGCAAAAGCGATTCTCGTCCTCCGTGCTTGCTTTTTCTCAGAAAGAGCCATGGTGTGCTTTTTCGCCAGATAAAGCGTTTTCGGCTGAAAACGTGTACGTTTGCACTTCCCGGCCACAGGGAAGCTGCTAGACGGGAATTCTCTGCCTGGTTCTACCCGCTGCCAGGAACGCTACGCAGGGCAAAAACGATTCTCGTCCTCCGTGCTTGCTTTTTCTCAGAAAGAGCCATGGTGTGCGTTTTCGCCGGAAAACGCGTTTTCGGCCGAAAACGTGTACGTTTGCACTTCCCGGCCACAGGGAAGCTGCTAGCCGGCAATTCGCTGCCTATTTCTACCCGCTGCTCAGAACGCTACGCAGGGCAAAAGCGATTCTCGTCCTCCGTGCTTGCTTTTTCTCAGAAAGAGCCGTGGTGTGCGTTTTCGCCGGAAAACGCGTTTTCGGCCGAAAACGTGTACGTTTGCACTTCCCGGCCACAGGGAAGCTGCTAGCCGGGAATTCTCTGCCTCGTTCTACCCGCTGCCCGGAACGCTACGCAGGGCAAAAGCGATTCTCGTCCTCCGTGCTTGCTTATTCTCAGAAAGAGCCGTGGTGTGCGTTTTCGCGGGAAAACGCGTTTTCGGCCGAAAACGTGTACGTTTGCACTTCCCGGCCACAGGGAAGCTGCTAGCCGGGAATTCTCTGCCTGGTTCTACCCGCTGCCCGGAACGCTACGCAGGGCAAAAGCGATTCTCGTCCTCCGTGCTTGCTTTTTCTCAGAAAGAGCCGTGGTGTGCGTTTTCGCCGGAAAACGCGTTTTCGGCCGAAAACGTGTACGTTTGCACTTCCCGGCCACAGGGAAGCTGCTAGCCGGGAATTCTCTGCCTGGTTCTACCCGCTGCCCGGAACGCTACGCAGGGCAAAAGCGATTCTCGTCCTCCGTGCTTGCTTTTTCTCAGAAAGAGCCATGGTGTGCTTTTTCGCCAGATAAAGCGTTTTCGGCTGAAAACGTGTACGTTTGCACTTCCCGGCCACAGGGAAGCTGCTAGACGGGAATTCTCTGCCTGGTTCTACCCGCTGCCAGGAACGCTACGCAGGGCAAAAACGATTCTCGTCCTCCGTGCTTGCTTTTTCTCAGAAAGAGCCATGGTGTGCGTTTTCGCCGGAAAACGCGTTTTCGGCCGAAAACGTGTACGTTTGCACTTCCCGGCCACAGGGAAGCTGCTAGCCGGGAATTCTCTGCCTGGTTCTACCCGCTGCCCGGAACGCTACGCAGGGCAAAAGCGATTCTCTTCCTCCGTGCTTGCTTTTTCTCAGAAAGAGCCGTGGTGTGCGTTTTCGCCGGAAAACGCGTTTTCGGCCGAAAACGTGTACGTTTGCACTTCCCCGCCACAGGGAAGCTGCTAGACGGGAATTCTCTGCCTGGTTCTACCCGCTGCCCGGAACGCTACGCAGGGCAAAAGCGATTCTCGTCCTCCGTGCTTGCTTTTTCTCAGAAAGAGCCATGGTGTGCTTTTTCGCCGGAAAACGCGTTTTCGGCCGAAAACGTGTACGTTTGCATTTCCCGGCCACAGGGAAGCTGCTAGCCGGGAATTCTCTGCCTCGTTCTACCCGCTGCCCGGAACGCTACGCAGGGCAAAAGCGATTCTCGTCCTCCGTGCTTGCTTTCTCTCAGAAAGAGCCGTGGTGTGCGTTTTCGCCGGAAAACGCGTTTTCGGCCGAAAACGTGTACGTTTGCACTTCCCGGCCACAGGGAAGCTGCTAGCCGGGAATTCTCTGCCTGGTTCTACCCGCTGCCCGGAACGCTACGCAGGGCAAAAGCGATTCTCGCCCTCCGTGCTTGCTTTTTCTCAGAAAGAGCCGTGGTGTGCGTTTTCGCCGGAAAACGCGTTTTCGGCGAAAACGTGTACGTTTGCACTTCCCGGCCACAGGGAAGCTGCTAGCCGGGAATTCTCTGCCTGGTTCTACCCGCTGCCCGGAACACTACGCAGGGCAAAAGCGATTCTCGTCCTCCGTGCTTGCTTTTTCTCAGAAAGAGCCGTGGTGTGCGTTTTCGCGGGAAAACGGGTTTTCGGCCGAAAACGTGTACGTTTACACTTCCCGGCCACAGGGAAGCTGCTAGCCGGGAATTCTCTGCCTGGTTCTACCCGCTGCCCGGAACGCTACGCAGGGCAAAAGCGATTCTCGTCCTCCGTGCTTGCTTTTTCTCAGAAAGAGCCGTGGTGTGCGTTTTCGCCGGAAAACGCGTTTTCGGCCGAAAACGTGTACGTTTGCACTTCCCGGCCACAGGGAAGCTGCTAGCCGGGAATTCTCTGCCTGGTTCTACCCGCTGCCCGGAACGCTACGCAGGGCAAAAGCGATTCTCGTCCTCCGTGCTTGCTTTTTCTCAGAAAGAGCCGTGGTGTGCGTTTTCGCCGGTAAACGCGTTTTCGGCCGAAAACGTGTACGTTTGCACTTCCCGGCCACAGGGAAGCTGCTAGCCGGGAATTCTCTGCCTGGTTCTACCCGCTGCCCGGAACGCTACGCAGGGCAAAAGCGATTCTCGCCCTCCGTGCTTGCTTTTTCTCAGAAAGAGCCGTGGTGTGCGTTTTCGCCGGAAAACGCGTTTTCGGCGAAAACGTGTACGTTTGCACTTCCCGGCCACAGGGAAGCTGCTAGCCGGGAATTCTCTGCCTGGTTCTACCCGCTGCCCGGAACACTACGCAGGGCAAAAGCGATTCTCGTCCTCCGTGCTTGCTTTTTCTCAGAAAGAGCCGTGGTGTGCGTTTTCGCAAGAAAACGCGTTTTCGGCCGAAAACGTGTACGTTTGCACTTCCCCGCCACAGGGAAGCTGCTAGCCGGGAATTCTCTGCCTGGTTCTACCCGCTGCCCGGAACGCTACGCAGGACAAAAGCGATTCTCGTCCTCCGTGCTTGCTTTTTCTCAGAAAGAGCCGTGGTGTGCGTTTTCGCCGGTAAACGCGTTTTCGGCCGAAAACGTGTATGTTTGCACTTCCCCGCCACAGGGAAGCTGCTAGCCGGGAATTCTCTGCCTGGTTCTACCCGCTGCCCGGAACGCTACGCAGGGCAAAAGCGATTCTCGTCCTCCGTGCTTGCTTTTTCTCAGAAAGAGCCGTGGTGTGCGTTTTCGCCGGAAAACGCGTTTTCGGCCGAAAACGTGTACGTTTGCACTTCCCGGCCACAGGGAAGCTGCTAGCCGGGAATTTTCTGCCTGGTTCTACCCGCTGCCCGGAACGCTACGCAGGGCAAAAGCGATTCTCGTCCTCCGTGCTTGCTTTCTCTCAGAAAGAGCCGTGGTGTGCGTTTTCGCCGGAAAACGCGTTTTCGGCCGAAAACGTGTACGTTTGCACTTCCCGGCCACAGGGAAGCTGCTAGCCGGGAATTCTCTGCCTGGTTCTACCCGCTGCCCGGAACGCTACGCAGGGCAAAAGCGATTCTCGTCCTCCGTGCTTGCTTTTTCTCAGAAAGAGCCGTGGTGTGCGTTTTCGCGGGAAAACGCGTTTTCGGCCGAAAACGTGTACGTTTGCACTTCCCGGCCACAGGGAAGCTGCTAGCCGGGAATTCTCTGCCTCGTTCTACCCGCTGCCCGGAACGCTACGCAGGGCAAAAGCGATTCTCGTCCTCCGTGCTTGCTTTTTCTCAGAAAGAGCCGTGGTGTGCGTTTTCGCCGGAAAACGCGTTTTCGGCCGAAAACGTGTACGTTTGCACTTCCCGGCCACAGGGAAGCTGCTAGCCGGGAATTTTCTGCCTGGTTCTACCCGCTGCCCGGAACGCTACGCAGGGCAAAAGCGATTCTCGTCCTCCGTGCTTGCTTTCTCTCAGAAAGAGCCGTGGTGTGCGTTTTCGCCGGAAAACGCGTTTTCGGCCGAAAACGTGTACGTTTGCACTTCCCGGCCACAGGGCAGCTGCTAGCCGGGAATTCTCTGCCTGGTTCTACCCGCTGCCCGGAACGCTACGCAGGGCAAAAGCGGTTCTCGTCCTCCGTGCTTGCTTTTTCTCAGAAAGAGCCGTGGTGTGCGTTTTCACCGAAAACGCGTTTTCGGCCGAAAACGTGTACGTTTGCACTTCCCGGCCACAGGGAAGCTGCTAGCCGGCAATTCGCTGCCTATTTCTACCCGCTGCTCAGAACTCTACGCAGGGCAAAAGCGATTCTCGTCCTCCGCGCTTGCTTTTTCTCAGAAAGAGCCGTGGTGTGCGTTTTCGCCGGAAAACGCGTTTTCGGCCGAAAACGTGTACGTTTGCACTTCCCGGCCACAGGGAAGCTGCTAGCCGGGAATTCTCTGCCTGGTTCTACCCGCTGCCCGGAACGCTACGCAGGGCAAAAGCGATTCTCGTCCTCCGTGCTTGCTTTTTCTCAGAAAGAGCCGTGGTGTGCGTTTTCGCGGGAAAACGCGTTTTCGGCCGAAAACGTGTACGTTTGCACTTCCCGGCCACAAGGCAGCTGCTAGCCGGGAATTCTCTGCCTGGTTCTACCCGCTGCCCGGAACGCTACGCAGGGCAAAAGCGATTCTCGTCCTCCGTGCTTGCTTTTTCTCAGAAAGAGCCGTGGTGTGCGTTTTCGCCGGAAAACGCGTTTCGGCCGAAAACGTGTACGTTTGCACTTCCCGGCCACAGGGAATCTGCTAGCCGGGAATTCTCTGCCTGGTTCTACCCGCTGCCCGGAACACTACGCAGGGCAAAAGCGATTGTCGTCCTCCGTTCTTGCTTTTTCTCAGAAAGAGCCGTGGTGTGCGTTTTCGCCAGAAAACGCGTTTTCGGCCGAAAACGTGTACGTTTGCACTTCCCGGCCACAGGGAAGCTGCTACCCGGGAATTCTCTGCCTGGTTCTACCCGCTGCCCGGAACGCTACGCAGGGCAAAAGCGATTCTCGTCCTCCGTGCTTGCTTTTTCTCAGAAAGAGCCGTGGTGTGCGTTTTCGCTAGAAAACGCGTTTTCGGCCGAAAACGTGTACGTTTGCACTTCCCGGCCACAGGGAAGCTGCTAGCCGGGAATTCTCTGCCTGGTTCTACCCGCTGCCCGGAACGCTACGCAGGGCAAAAGCGATTCTCGTCCTCCGTGCTTGCTTTTTCCCAGAAAGAGCCGTGGTGTGCGTTTTCGCCGGAAAACGCGTTTTCGGCCGAAAACGTGTACGTTTGCACTTCCCCGCCACAGGGAAGCTGCTAGACGGGAATTCTCTGCCTGGTTCTACCCGCTGCCCGGAACGCTACGCAGGGCAAAAGCGATTCTCGTCCTCCGTGCTTGCTTTTTCTCAGAAAGAGCCGTGGTGTGCGTCTTCGCCGGAAAACGCGTTTTCGGCCGAAAACGTGAACGTTTGCACTTCCCGGCCACAGGGAAGCTGCTAGCCGGGAATTCTCTGCCTGGTTCTACCCGCTGCCCGGAACGCTACGCAGGGCAAAAGCGATTCTCGTCCTCCGTGCTTGCTTTTTCTCAGAAAGAGCCGTGTTGTGCGTTTTCGCCGGTAAACGCGTTTTCGGCCGAAAACGTGTACGTTTGCACTTCCCGGCCACAGGGAAGCTGCTAGCCGGGAATTCTCTGCCTGGTTCTACCCGCTGCCCGGAACGCTACGCAGGGCAAAAGCGATTCTCGTCCTCCGTGCTTGCTTTTTCTCAGAAAGAGCCGTGGTGTGCGTTTTCGCCGGAAAATGCGTTTTCGGCCGAAAACGTGTACGTTTGCACTTCCCGGCCACAGGGAAGCTGCTAGCCGGGAATTCTCTGCCTGGTTCTACCCGCTGCCCGGAACGCTACGCAGGGCAAAAGCGATTCTCGTCCTCCGTGCTTGCTTTTTCTCAGAAAGAGCCGTGGTGTGCGTTTTCACCGGAAAACGCGTTTTCGGCCGAAAACGTGTACGTTTGCACTTCCCGGCCACAGGGAAGCTGCTAGCCGGCAATTCGCTGCCTATTTCTACCCGCTGCTCAGAACTCTATGCAGGGCAAAAGCGATTCTCGTCCTCCGCGCTTGCTTTTTCTCAGAAAGAGCCGTGGTGTGCGTTTTCGCCGGAAAACGCGTTTTCGGCCGAAAACGTGTACGTTTGCACTTCCCCGCCACAGGGAAGCTGCTAGCCGGGAATTCTCTGCCTGGTTCTACCCGCTGCCCGGAACGCTACGCAGGGCAAAAGCGATTCTCGTCCTCCGTGCTTGCTTTTTCTCAGAAAGACCGTGGTGTGCGTTTTCGCCGGAAAACGCGTTTTCGGCCGAAAACGTGTACGTTTGCACTTCCCGGCCACAGGGAAGCTGCTAGCCGGGAATTCTCTGCCTGGTTCTACCCGCTGCCCGGAGCGCTACGCAGGGCAAAAGCGATTCTCGTCCTCCGTGCTTGCTTTTTCTCAGAAAGAGCCGTGGTGTGCGTTTTCGCCGGAAAACGCGTTTTCGGCCGAAAACGTGTACGTTTGCACTTCCCGGCCACAGGGAAGCTGCTAGCCGGGAATTCTCTGCCTGGTTCTACCCGCTGCCCGGAACGCTACGCAGGGCAAAAGCGATTCTCGTCCTCCGTGCTTGCTTTTTCTCAGAAAGAGCCGTGGTGTGCGTTTTCGCCGGTAAACGCGTTTTCGGCCGAAAACGTGTACGTTTACACTTCCCGGCCACAGGGCAGCTGCTAGCCGGGAATTCTCTGCCTGGTTCTACCCGCTGCCCGGAACGCTACGCAGGGCAAAAGCGATTCTCGTCCTCCGTGCTTGCTTTTTCTCAGAAAGAGCCGTGGTGTGCGTTTTCGCCGGAAAACGTGTTCTCGGCGAAAACGTGTACGTTTGCACTTCCCGGCCACAGGGAAGCTGCTAGCCGGGAATTCTCTGCCTGGTTCTACCCGCTGCCCGGAACACTACGCAGGGCAAAAGCGATTCTCGTCCTCCGTGCTTGCTTTTTCTCAGAAAGAGCCGTGGTGTGCGTTTTCGCCAGAAAACGCGTTTTCGGCCGAAAACGTGTACGTTTGCACTTCCCCGCCACAGGGAAGCTGCTAGCCGGGAATTCTCTGCCTCGTTCTACCCGCTGCCCGGAACGCTACGCAGGGCAAAAGCGATTCTCGTCCTCCGTGCTTGCTTTTTCTCAGAAAGAGCCGTGGTGTGCGTTTTCGCCGGAAAACGCGTTTTCGGCCGAAAACGTGTACGTTTGCACTTCCCCGCCACAGGGAAGCTGCTAGACGGGAATTCTCTGCCTGGTTCTACCCACTGCGAGGAACGCTACGCAGGGCAAAAGCGATTCTCGTCCTCCGTGCTTGCTTTTTCTCAGAAAGAGCCGTGGTGTGCGTTTTCGCCGGAAAACGCGTTTTCGGCCGAAAACGTGTACGTTTGCACTTCCCGGCCACAGGGAAGCTGCTAGCCGGGAATTCTCTGCCTGGTTCTACCCGCTGCCCGGAACGCTACGCAGGGCAAAAGCGATTCTCGTCCTCCGTGCTTGCTTTTTCTCAGAAAGAGCCGTGGTGTGCGTTTTCGCCGGAAAACGCGTTTTCGGCCGAAAACGTGTACGTTTGCACTTCCCGGCCACAGGGAAGCTGCTAGCCGGGAATTCTCTGCCTGGTTCTACCCGCTGCCCGGAACACTACGCAGGGCAAAAGCGATTCTCGTCCTCCGTGCTTGCTTTTTCTCAGAAAGAGCCGTGGTGTGCGTTTTCGCCGGAAAACGCGTTCTCGGCGAAAACGTGTACGTTTGCATTTCCCGGCCACAGGGAAGCTGCTAGACGGGAATTCTCTGCCTGGTTCTACCCGCTGCCAGGAACGCTACGCAGGGCAAAAGCGATTCTCGTCCTCCGTGCTTGCTTTTTCTCAGAAAGAGCCGTGGTGTGCGTTTTCGCCGGAAAACGCGTTTTCGGCCGAAAACGCGTACGTTTGCACTTCCCGGCCACAGGGAAGCTGCTAGCCGGGAATTCTCTGCCTGGTTCTACCCGCTGCCCGGAACGCTACGCAGGGCAAAAGCGAATCTCGTCCTCCGTGCTTGCTTTTTCTCAGAAAGAGCCGTGGTGTGCGTTTTCGCCGGAAAACACGTTTTCGGCCGAAAACGTGTACGTTTGCACTTCCCGGCCACAGGGAAGCTGCTAGCCGGGAATTCTCTGCCTGGTTCTACCCGATGCCCGGAACGCTACGCAGGGCAAAAGCGATTCTCGTCCTCCGTGCTTGCTTTTTCTCAGAAAGAGCCGTGGTGTGCGTTTTCGCCGGAAAACGCGTTTTCGGCCGAAAACGTGTACGTTTGCACTTCCCGGCCACAGGGAAGCTGCTAGACGGGAATTCTCTGCCTGGTTCTACCCGCTGCCCGGAACGCTACGCAGGGCAAAAGCGATTCTCGTCCTCCGTGCTTGCTTTTTCTCAGAAAGAGCCGTGGTGTGCGTTTTCGCCGGTAAACGCGTTTTCGGCCGAAAACGTGTACGTTTGCACTTCCCGGCCACAGGGAAGCTGCTAGCCGGGAATTCTCTGCCTGGTTCTACGCGCTGCCCGGAACGCTACGCAGGGCAAAAGCGATTCTCGTCCTCCGTGCTTGCTTTTTCTCAGAAAGAGCCGTGGTGTGCGTTTTCGCTGGTAAACGCGTTTTCGGCCGAAAACGTGTACGTTTGCACTTCCCCGCCACAGGGAAGCTGCTAGACGGGAATTCTCTGCCTGGTTCTACCCGCTGCCAGGAACGCTACGCAGGGCAAAAGCGATTCTCGTCCTCCGTGCTTGCTTTTTCTCAGAAAGAGCCATGGTGTGCTTTTTCGCCGGTAAACGCGTTTTCGGCCGAAAACGTGTACGTTTGCACTTCCCGGCCACAGGGAAGCTGCTAGCCGGCAATTCGCTGCCTATTTCTACCCACTGCTCAGAACGCTACGCAGGGCAAAAGCGATTCTCGTCCTCCGTGCTTGCTTTTTCTCAGAAAGAGCCGTGGTGTGCGTTTTCGCGGGAAAACGCGTTTTCGGCCGAAAACGTGTACGTTTGCACTTCCCGGCCACAGGGAAGCTGCTAGCCGGCAATTCGCTGCCTATTTCTACCCACTGCTCAGAACGCTACGCAGGGCAAAAGCGATTCTCGTCCTCCGTGCTTTCTTTTTCTCGGAAAGAGCCGTGGTGTGCGTTTTCGCGGGAAAACGCGTTTTCGGCCGAAAACGTGTACGTTTGCACTTCCCCGCCACAGGGAAGCTGCTAGCCGGGAATTCTCTGCCTGGTTCTACCCGCTGCCCGGAACACTACGCAGGGCAAAAGCGATTCTCGTCCTCCGTGCTTGCTTTTTCTCAGAAATAGCCGTGGTGTGCGTTTTCGCCGGAAAACGCGTTTTCGGCCGAAAACGCGTACGTTTGCACTTCCCGGCCACAGGGAAGCTGCTAGCCGGGAATTCTCTGCCTGGTTCTACCCGCTGCCCGGAACGCTACGCAGGGCAAAAGCGATTCTCGTCCTCCGTGCTTGCTTTTTCTCAGAAAGAGCCGTGGTGTGCGTTTTCGCCGGAAAACGCGTTTTCGGCCGAAAACGTGTACGTTTGCACTTCCCCGCCACAGGGAAGCTGCTAGCCGGGAATTCTCTGCCTGGTTCTACCCGCTGCCCGGAACGCTACGCAGGGCAAAAGCGATTCTCGTCCTCCGTGCTTGCTTTTTCTCAGAAAGAGCCGTGGTGTGCGTTTTCGCCGGAAAACGCGTTTTCGGCCGAAAACGTGTACGTTTGCACTTCCCGGCCACAGGGAAGCTGCTAGCCGGGAATTCTCTGCCTGGTTCTACCCGCTGCCCAGAACGCTACGCAGGGCAAAAGCGATTCTCGTCCTCCGTGCTTGCTTTTTCTCAGAAAGAGCCGTGGTGTGCGTTTTCGCCGGAAAACGCGTTTTCGGCCGAAAACGTGTACGTTTGCACTTCCCGGCCACAGGGAATCTGCTAGCCGGCAATTCGCTGCCTATTTCTACCCGCTGCTCAGAACGTTACGCAGGGCAAAAGCGATTCTCGTCTTCCGTGCTTTCTTTTTCTCAGAAAGAGCCGTGGTGTGCGTTTTCGCGGGAAAACGCGTTTTCGGCCGAAAACGTGTACGTTTGCACTTCCCGGCCACAGGGAAGCTGCTAGCCGGGAATTCTCTGCCTGGTTCTACCCGCTGCCCGGAACGCTACGCAGGGCAAAAGCGATTCTCATCCTCCGTGCTTGCTTTTTCTCAGAAAGAGCCGTGGTGTGCTTTTTCGCCGGAAAACGCGTTTCCGGCCGAAAACGTGTACGTTTGCACTTCCCGGCCACAGGGAAGCTGCTAGCCGGGAATTCTCTGCCTGGTTCTACCCGCTGCCCGGAACACTACGCAGGGCAAAAGCGATTCTCGTCCTCCGTGCTTGCTTTTTCTCAGACAGAGCCTTGGTGTGCGTTTTCGCCGGAAAACGCGTTTTCGGCCGAAAACGTGTACGTTTGCACTTCCCGGCCACAGGGAAGCTGCTAGCCGGGAATTCTCTGCCTGGTTCTACCCGCTGCCCGGAACGCTACGCAGGGCAAAAGCGATTCTCGTCCTCCGTGCTTGCTTTTTCTCAGAAAGAGCCGTGGTGTGCGTTTTCGCCGGAAAACGCGTTTTCGGCCGAAAACGTGTACGTTTGCACTTCCCGGCCACAGGGCAGCTGCTAGCCGGGAATTCTCTGCCTCGTTCTACCGCTGCCCGGAATGCTACGCAGGGCAAAAGCGATTCTCGTCCTCCGTGCTTGCTTTCTCTCAGAAAGAGCCGTGGTGTGCGTTTTCGCCGGAAAACGCGTTTTCGGCCGAAAACGTGTACGTTTGCACTTCCCGGCCACAGGGAAGCTGCTAGCCGGGAATTCTCTGCCTCGTTCTACCGCTGCCCGGAATGCTACGCAGGGCAAAAGCGATTCTCGTCCTCCGTGCTTGCTTTTTCTCAGAAAGAGCCATGGTGTGCGTTTTCGCCAGAAAACGCGTTTTCGGCCGAAAACGTGTACGTTTGCACTTCCCCGCCACAGGGAAGCTGCTAGCCGGGAATTCTCTGCCTGGTTCTACCCGCTGCCCGGAACGCTACGCAGGGCAAAAGCGATTCTCGTCCTCCGTGCTTGCTTTTTCTCAGAAAGAGCCGTGGTGTGCTTTTTCGCCGAAAACGCTTTTTCGGCCGAAAACGTGTACGTTTGCACTTCCCGGCCACAGGGAAGCTGCTAGCCGGGAATTCTCTGCCTGGTTCTACCCGCTGCTCAGAACGCTACGCAGGGCAAAAGCGATTCTCGTCCTCCGTGCTTGCTTTTTCTCAGAAAGAGCCGTGGTGTGCGTTTTCGCCGGAAAACGCGTTTTCGGCCGAAAACGTGTACGTTTGCACTTCCCCGCCACAGGGAAGCTGCTAGCCGGGAATTCTCTGCCTGGTTCTACCCGCTGCCCGGAACGCTACGCAGGGCAAAAGCGATTCTCGTCCTCCGTGCTTGCTTTTTCTCAGAAAGAGCCGTGGTGTGCGTTTTCGCGGGAAAACGCGTTTTCGGCCGAAAACGTGTACGTTTGCACTTCCCGGCCACAGGGAAGCTGGTAGCCGGGAATTCTCTGCCTGGTTCTACCCGCTGCCCGGAACGCTACGCAGGGCAAAAGCGATTCTCGTCCTCCGTGCTTGCTTTTTCTCAGAAAGAGCCGTGGTGTGCGTTTTCGCCGGAAAACGCGTTTTCGGCCGAAAACGTGTACGTTTGCACTTCCCGGCCACAGGGAATCTGCTAGCCGGCAATTCGCTGCCTATTTCTACCCGCTGCTCAGAACGTTACGCAGGGCAAAAGCGATTCTCGTCTTCCGTGCTTTCTTTTTCTCAGAAAGAGCCGTGGTGTGCGTTTTCGCGGGAAAACGCGTTTTCGGCCGAAAACGTGTACGTTTGCACTTCCCGGCCACAGGGAAGCTGCTAGCCGGGAATTCTCTGCCTGGTTCTACCCGCTGCCCGTAACGCTACGCAGGGCAAAAGCGATTCTCATCCTCCGTGCTTGTTTTTTCTCAGAAAGAGCCGTGGTGTGCTTTTTCGCCGGAAAACGCGTTTCCGGCCGAAAACGTGTACGTTTGCACTTCCCCGCCACAGGGAAGCTGCTAGCCGGGAATTCTCTGCCTGGTTCTACCCGCTGCCCGGAACACTACGCAGGGCAAAAGCGATTCTCGTCCTCCGTGCTTGCTTTTTCTCAGAAAGAGCCGTGGTGTGCGTTTTCGCCGGAAAACGCGTTTTCGGCCGAAAACGTGTACGTTTGCACTTCCCGGCCACAGGGAAGCTGCTAGACGGGAATTCTCTGCCTGGTTCTACCCGCTGCCCGGAACGCTACGCAGGGCAAAAGGGATTCTCGTCCTCCGTGCTTGCTTTTTCTCAGAAAGAGCCGTGGTGTGCGTTTTCGCCGGAAAACGCGTTTTCGGCCGAAAACGTGTACGTTTGCACTTCCCGGCCACAGGGCAGCTGCTAGCCGGGAATTCTCTGCCTCGTTCTACCGCTGCCCGGAATGCTACGCAGGGCAAAAGCGATTCTCGTCCTCCGTGCTTGCTTTCTCTCAGAAAGAGCCGTGGTGTGCGTTTTCGCCGGAAAACGCGTTTTCGGCCGAAAACGTGTACGTTTGCACTTCCCGGCCACAGGGAAGCTGCTAGCCGGGAATTCTCTGCCTCGTTCTACCGCTGCCCGGAATGCTACGCAGGGCAAAAGCGAATCTCGTCCTCCGTGCTTGCTTTCTCTCAGAAAGAGCCGTGGTGTGCGTTTTCGCCGGAAAACGCGTTTTCGGCCGAAAACGTGTACGTTTGCACTTCCCCGCCACAGGGAAGCTGCTAGCCGGCAATTCTCTGCCTGGTTCTACCCGCTGCCCGGAACGCTACGCAGGGCAAAAGCGATTCTCGTCCTCCGTGCTTGCTTTTTCTCAGAAAGAGCCGTGGTGTGCGTTTTCGCCGCAAAACGCGTTTTCGGCCGAAAACGTGTACGTTTGCACTTCCCGGCCACAGGGAATCTGCTAGCCGGCAATTCGCTGCCTATTTCTACCCGCTGCTCAGAACGTTACGCAGGGCAAAAGCGATTCTCGTCTTCCGTGCTTTCTTTTTCTCAGAAAGAGCCGTGGTGTGCGTTTTCGCGGGAAAACGCGTTTTCGGCCGAAAACGTGTACGTTTGCACTTCCCGGCCACAGGGAAGCTGCTAGCCGGGAATTCTCTGCCTGGTTCTACCCGCTGCCCGTAACGCTACGCAGGGCAAAAGCGATTCTCATCCTCCGTGCTTGCTTTTTCTCAGAAAGAGCCGTGGTGTGCTTTTTCGCCGGAAAACGCGTTTCCGGCCGAAAACGTGTACGTTTGCACTTCCCGGCCACAGGGAAGCTGCTAGCCGGGAATTCTCTGCCTGGTTCTACCCGCTGCCCGGAACACTACGCAGGGCAAAAGCGATTCTCGTCCTCCGTGCTTGCTTTTTCTCAGAAAGAGCCGTGGTGTGCGTTTTCGCCGGAAAACGCGTTTTCGGCCGAAAACGTGTACGTTTGCACTTCCCGGCCACAGGGCAGCTGCTAGCCGGGAATTCTCTGCCTCGTTCTACCGCTGCCCGGAATGCTACGCAGGGCAAAAGCGATTCTCGTCCTCCGTGCTTGCTTTCTCTCAGAAAGAGCCGTGGTGTGCGTTTTCGCCGGAAAACGAGTTTTCGGCCGAAAACGTGTACGTTTGCACTTCCCGGCCACAGGGAAGCTGCTAGCCGGGAATTCTCTGCCTCGTTCTACCGCTGCCCGGAATGCTACGCAGGGCAAAAGCGAATCTCGTCCTCCGTGCTTGCTTTCTCTCAGAAAGAGCCGTGGTGTGCGTTTTCGCCGGAAAACGCGTTTTCGGCCGAAAACGTGTACGTTTGCACTTCCCGGCCACAGGGAAGCTGCTAGCCGGGAATTCTCTGCCTGGTTCTACCCGCTGCCCGGAACACTACGCAGGGCAAAAGCGATTCTCGTCCTCCGTGCTTGCTTTTTCTCAGAAAGAGCCGTGGTGTGCGTTTTCGCGGGAAAACGCGTTTTCGGCCGAAAACGTGTACGTTTGCACTTCCCCGCCACAGGGAAGCTGCTAGCCGGGAATTCTCTGCCTGGTTCTACCCGCTGCCCGGAACGCTACGCAGGGCAAAAGCGATTCTCGTCCTCCGTGCTTGCTTTTTCTCAGAAAGAGCCATGGTGTGCTTTTTCGCGGGAAAACGCGTTTTCGGCCGAAAACGTGTACGTTTGCACTTCCCGGCCACAGGGCAGCTGCTAGCCGGGAATTCTCTGCCTGGTTCTACCCGCTGCCCGGAACGCTACGCAGGGCAAAAGCGATTCTCGTCCTCCGTGCTTGCTTTTTCTCAGAAAGAGCCATGGTGTGCTTTTTCGCGGGAAAACGCGTTTTCGGCCGAAAACGTGTACGTTTGCACTTCCCGGCCACAGGGAAGCTGCTAGCCGGGAATTCTCTGCCTGGTTCTACCCGCTGCCCGGAACGCTACGCAGGGCAAAAGCGATTTTCGTCCTCCGTGCTTGCTTTTTCTCAGAAAGAGCCGTGGTGTGCGTTTTCGCTAGAAAACGTGTTTTCGGCCGAAAACGTGTACGTTTGCACTTCCCGGCCACAGGGAAGCTGCTAGCCGGGAATTCTCTGCCTGGTTCTACCCGCTGCCCGGAACGCTACGCAGGGCAAAAGCGATTCTCGTCCTCCGTGCTTGCTTTTTCCCAGAAAGAGCCGTGGTGTGCGTTTTCGCCGGAAAACACGTTTTCGGCCGAAAACGTGTACGTTTGCACTTCCCGGCCACAGGGAAGCTGCTAGCCGGGAATTCTCTGCCTGGTTCTACCCGCTGCCCGGAACGCTACGCAGGGCAAAAGCGATTCTCGTCCTCCGTGCTTGCTTTCGCTCAGAAAGAGCCGTGGTGTGCGTCTTCGCCGGAAAACGCGTTTTCGGCCGAAAACGTGTACGTTTGCACTTCCCGGCCACAGGGAAGCTGCTAGCCGGGAATTCTCTGCCTGGTTCTACCCGCTGCCCGGAACGCTACGCAGGGCAAAAGCGATTCTCGTCCTCCGTGCTTGCTTTTTCTCAGAAAGAGCCGTGGTGTGCGTTTTCGCCGGAAAACGCGTTTTCGGCCGAAAACGCGTACGTTTGCACTTCCCGGCCACAGGGAAGCTGCTAGCCGGGAATTCTCTGCCTGGTTCTACCCGCTGCCCGGAACGCTACGCAGGGCAAAAGCGAATCTCGTCCTCCGTGCTTGCTTTTTCTCAGAAAGAGCCGTGGTGTGCGTTTTCGCCGGAAAACACGTTTTCGGCCGAAAACGTGTACGTTTGCACTTCCCGGCCACAGGGAAGCTGCTAGCCGGGAATTCTCTGCCTGGTTCTACCCGATGCCCGGAACGCTACGCAGGGCAAAAGCGATTCTCGTCCTCCGTGCTTGCTTTTTCTCAGAAAGAGCCGTGGTGTGCGTTTTCGCCGGAAAACGCGTTTTCGTCCGAAAACGTGTACGTTTGCACTTCCCGGCCACAGGGAAGCTGCTAGACGGGAATTCTCTGCCTCGTTCTACCCGCTGCCCGGAACGCTACGCAGGGCAAAAGCGATTCTCGTCCTCCGTGCTTGCTTTTTCTCAGAAAGAGCCGTGGTGTGCGTTTTCGCCGGTAAACGCGTTTTCGGCCGAAAACGTGTACGTTTGCACTTCCCGGCCACAGGGAAGCTGCTAGCCGGGAATTCTCTGCCTGGTTCTACGCGCTGCCCGGAACGCTACGCAGGGCAAAAGCGATTCTCGTCCTCCGTGCTTGCTTTTTCTCAGAAAGAGCCGTGGTGTGCGTTTTCGCCGGTAAACGCGTTTTCGGCCGAAAACGTGTACGTTTGCACTTCCCCGCCACAGGGAAGCTGCTAGACGGGAATTCTCTGCCTGGTTCTACCCGCTGCCAGGAACGCTACGCAGGGCAAAAGCGATTCTCGTCCTCCGTGCTTGCTTTTTCTCAGAAAGAGCCATGGTGTGCTTTTTCGCCGGTAAACGCGTTTTCGGCCGAAAACGTGTACGTTTGCACTTCCCGGCCACAGGGAAGCTGCTAGCCGGCAATTCGCTGCCTATTTCTACCCACTGCTCAGAACGCTACGCAGGGCAAAAGCGATTCTCGTCCTCCGTGCTTGCTTTTTCTCAGAAAGAGCCGTGGTGTGCGTTTTCGCGGGAAAACGCGTTTTCGGCCGAAAACGTGTACGTTTGCACTTCCCGGCCACAGGGAAGCTGCTAGCCGGCAATTCGCTGCCTATTTCTACCCACTGCTCAGAACGCTACGCAGGGCAAAAGCGATTCTCGTCCTCCGTGCTTTCTTTTTCTCGGAAAGAGCCGTGGTGTGCGTTTTCGCGGGAAAACGCGTTTTCGGCCGAAAACGTGTACGTTTGCACTTCCCCGCCACAGGGAAGCTGCTAGCCGGGAATTCTCTGCCTGGTTCTACCCGCTGCCCGGAACACTACGCAGGGCAAAAGCGATTCTCGTCCTCCGTGCTTGCTTTTTCTCAGAAATAGCCGTGGTGTGCGTTTTCGCCGGAAAACGCGTTTTCGGCCGAAAACGCGTACGTTTGCACTTCCCGGCCACAGGGAAGCTGCTAGCCGGGAATTCTCTGCCTGGTTCTACCCGCTGCCCGGAACGCTACGCAGGGCAAAAGCGATTCTCGTCCTCCGTGCTTGCTTTTTCTCAGAAAGAGCCGTGGTGTGCGTTTTCGCCGGAAAACGCGTTTTCGGCCGAAAACGTGTACGTTTGCACTTCCCGGCCACAGGGAAGCTGCTAGCCGGGAATTCTCTGCCTGGTTCTACCCGCTGCCCGGAACGCTACGCAGGGCAAAAGCGATTTTCGTCCTCCGTGCTTGCTTTTTCTCAGAAAGAGCCATGGTGTGCTTTTTCGCCGAAAACGCTTTTTCGGCCGAAAACGTGTACGTTTGCACTTCCCGGCCACAGGGAAGCTGCTAGCCGGGAATTCTCTGCCTGGTTCTACCCGCTGCCCGGAACGCTACGCAGGGCAAAAGCGATTCTCGTCCTCCGTGCTTGCTTTTTCTCAGAAAGAGCCGTGGTGTGCGTTTTCGCCGGAAAACGCGTTTTCGGCCGAAAACGTGTACGTTTGCACTTCCCCGCCACAGGGAAGCTGCTAGCCGGGAATTCTCTGCCTGGTTCTACCCGCTGCCCGGAACGCTACGCAGGGCAAAAGCGATTCTCGTCCTCCGTGCTTGCTTTTTCTCAGAAAGAGCCGTGGTGTGCGTTTTCGCCGGAAAACGCGTTTTCGGCCGAAAACGTGTACGTTTGCACTTCCCGGCCACAGGGAAGCTGCTAGCCGGGAATTCTCTGCCTGGTTCTACCCGCTGCCCAGAACGCTACGCAGGGCAAAAGCGATTCTCGTCCTCCGTGCTTGCTTTTTCTCAGAAAGAGCCGTGGTGTGCGTTTTCGCCGGAAAACGCGTTTTCGGCCGAAAACGTGTACGTTTGCACTTCCCGGCCACAGGGAATCTGCTAGCCGGCAATTCGCTGCCTATTTCTACCCGCTGCTCAGAACGTTACGCAGGGCAAAAGCGATTCTCGTCTTCCGTGCTTTCTTTTTCTCAGAAAGAGCCGTGGTGTGCGTTTTCGCCGGAAAACGCGTTTTCGGCCGAAAACGTGTACGTTTGCACTTCCCGGCCACAGGGAAGCTGCTAGCCGGGAATTCTCTGCCTGGTTCTACCCGCTGCCCGGAACGCTACGCAGGGCAAAAGCGATTCTCATCCTCCGTGCTTGCTTTTTCTCAGAAAGAGCCGTGGTGTGCTTTTTCGCCGGAAAACGCGTTTCCGGCCGAAAACGTGTACGTTTGCACTTCCCGGCCACAGGGAAGCTGCTAGCCGGGAATTCTCTGCCTGGTTCTACCCGCTGCCCGGAACACTACGCAGGGCAAAAGCGATTCTCGTCCTCCGTGCTTGCTTTTTCTCAGACAGAGCCTTGGTGTGCGTTTTCGCCGGAAAACGCGTTTTCGGCCGAAAACGTGTACGTTTGCACTTCCCGGCCACAGGGAAGCTGCTAGCCGGGAATTCTCTGCCTGGTTCTACCCGCTGCCCGGAACGCTACGCAGGGCAAAAGCGATTCTCGTCCTCCGTGCTTGCTTTTTCTCAGAAAGAGCCGTGGTGTGCGTTTTCGCCGGAAAACGCGTTTTCGGCCGAAAACGTGTACGTTTGCACTTCCCGGCCACAGGGCAGCTGCTAGCCGGGAATTCTCTGCCTCGTTCTACCGCTGCCCGGAATGCTACGCAGGGCAAAAGCGATTCTCGTCCTCCGTGCTTGCTTTCTCTCAGAAAGAGCCGTGGTGTGCGTTTTCGCCGGAAAACGCGTTTTCGGCCGAAAACGTGTACGTTTGCACTTCCCGGCCACAGGGAAGCTGCTAGCCGGGAATTCTCTGCCTCGTTCTACCGCTGCCCGGAATGCTACGCAGGGCAAAAGCGATTCTCGTCCTCCGTGCTTGCTTTCTCTCAGAAAGAGCCGTGGTGTGCGTTTTCGCCGGAAAACGCGTTTTCGGCCGAAAACGTGTACGTTTGCACTTCCCGGCCACAGGGAAGCTGCTAGACGGGAATTCTCTGCCTGGTTCTACCCGCTGCCCGGAACACTACGCAGGGCAAAAGCGATTCTCGTCCTCCGTGCTTGCTTTTTCTCAGAAAGAGCCGTGGTGTGCGTTTTCGCTAGAAAACGCGTTTTCGGCCGAAAACGTGTACGTTTGCACTTCCCCGCCACAGGGAAGCTGCTAGCCGGGAATTCTCTGCCTGGTTCTACCCGCTGCCCGGAACGCTACGCAGGGCAAAAGCGATTCTCGTCCTCCGTGCTTGCTTTTTCTCAGAAAGAGCCGTGGTGTGCGTTTTCGCCGGAAAACGCGTTTTCGGCCGAAAACGTGTACGTTTGCACTTCCCCGCCACAGGGAAGCTGCTAGCCGGGAATTCTCTGCCTGGTTCTACCCGCTGCCCGGAACGCTACGCAGGGCAAAAGCGATTCTCGTCCTCCGTGCTTGCTTTTTCTCAGAAAGAGCCGTGGTGTGCGTTTTCGCGGGAAAACGCGTTTTCGGCCGAAAACGTGTACGGTTGCACTTCCCGGCCACAGGGAAGCTGGTAGCCGGGAATTCTCTGCCTGGTTCTACCCGCTGCCCGGAACGCTACGCAGGGCAAAAGCGATTCTCGTCCTCCGTGCTTGCTTTTTCTCAGAAAGAGCCGTGGTGTGCGTTTTCGCCGGAAAACGCGTTTTCGGCCGAAAACGTGTACGTTTGCACTTCCCGGCCACAGGGAATCTGCTAGCCGGCAATTCGCTGCCTATTTCTACCCGCTGCTCAGAACGTTACGCAGGGCAAAAGCGATTCTCGTCTTCCGTGCTTTCTTTTTCTCAGAAAGAGCCGTGGTGTGCGTTTTCGCGGGAAAACGCGTTTTCGGCCGAAAACGTGTACGTTTGCACTTCCCGGCCACAGGGAAGCTGCTAGCCGGGAATTCTCTGCCTGGTTCTACCCGCTGCCCGTAACGCTACGCAGGGCAAAAACGATTCTCATCCTCCGTGCTTGCTTTTTCTCAGAAAGAGCCGTGGTGTGCTTTTTCGCCGGAAAACGCGTTTCCGGCCGAAAACGTGTACGTTTGCACTTCCCGGCCACAGGGAAGCTGCTAGCCGGGAATTCTCTGCCTGGTTCTACCCGCTGCCCGGAACACTACGCAGGGCAAAAGCGATTCTCGTCCTCCGTGCTTGCTTTTTCTCAGAAAGAGCCGTGGTGTGCGTTTTCGCCGGAAAACGCGTTTTCGGCCGAAAACGTGTACGTTTGCACTTCCCGGCCACAGGGAAGCTGCTAGCCGGGAATTCTCTGCCTGGTTCTACCCGCTGCCCGGAACGCTACGCAGGGCAAAAGCGATTCTCGTCCTCCGTGCTTGCTTTTTCTCAGAAAGAGCCGTGGTGTGCGTTTTCGCCGGAAAACGCGTTTTCGGCCGAAAACGTGTACGTTTGCACTTCCCGGCCACAGGGCAGCTGCTAGCCGGGAATTCTCTGCCTCGTTCTACCGCTGCCCGGAATGCTACGCAGGGCAAAAGCGATTCTCGTCCTCCGTGCTTGCTTTCTCTCAGAAAGAGCCGTGGTGTGCGTTTTCGCCGGAAAACGCGTTTTCGGCCGAAAACGTGTACGTTTGCACTTCCCGGCCACAGGGAAGCTGCTAGCCGGGAATTCTCTGCCTCGTTCTACCGCTGCCCGGAATGCTACGCAGGGCAAAAGCGAATCTCGTCATCCGTGCTTGCTTTCTCTCAGAAAGAGCCGTGGTGTGCGTTTTCGCCGGAAAACGCGTTTTCGGCCGAAAACGTGTACGTTTGCACTTCCCGGCCACAGGGAAGCTGCTAGCTGGGAATTCTCTGCCTGGTTCTACCCGCTGCCCGGAACACTACGCAGGGCAAAAGCGATTCTCGTCCTCCGTGCTTGCTTTTTCTCAGAAAGAGCCGTGGTGTGCGTTTTCGCGGGAAAACGCGTTTTCGGCCGAAAACGTGTACGTTTGCACTTCCCCGCCACAGGGAAGCTGCTAGCCGGGAATTCTCTGCCTGGTTCTACCCGCTGCCCGGAACGCTACGCAGGGCAAAAGCGATTCTCGTCCTCCGTGCTTGCTTTTTCTCAGAAAGAGCCGTGGTGTGCGTTTTCGCCGCAAAACGCGTTTTCGGCCGAAAACGTGTACGTTTGCACTTCCCGGCCACAGGGAATCTGCTAGCCGGCAATTCGCTGCCTATTTCTACCCGCTGCTCAGAACGTTACGCAGGGCAAAAGCGATTCTCGTCTTCCGTGCTTTCTTTTTCTCAGAAAGAGCCGTGGTGTGCGTTTTCGCGGGAAAACGCGTTTTCGGCCGAAAACGTGTACGTTTGCACTTCCCGGCCACAGGGAAGCTGCTAGCCGGGAATTCTCTGCCTGGTTCTACCCGCTGCCCGTAACGCTACGCAGGGCAAAAGCGATTCTCATCCTCCGTGCTTGCTTTTTCTCAGAAAGAGCCGTGGTGTGCTTTTTCGCCGGAAAACGCGTTTCCGGCCGAAAACGTGTACGTTTGCACTTCCCGGCCACAGGGAAGCTGCTAGCCGGGAATTCTCTGCCTGGTTCTACCCGCTGCCCGGAACACTACGCAGGGCAAAAGCGATTCTCGTCCTCCGTGCTTGCTTTTTCTCAGAAAGAGCCGTGGTGTGCGTTTTCGCGGGAAAACGCGTTTTCGGCCGAAAACGTGTACGTTTGCACTTCCCCGCCACAGGGAAGCTGCTAGCCGGGAATTCTCTGCCTGGTTCTACCCGCTGCCCGGAACGCTACGCAGGGCAAAAGCGATTCTCGTCCTCCGTGCTTTCTTTTTCTCAGAAAGAGCCGTGGTGTGCGTTTTCGCCGGAAAACGCGTTTTCGGCCGAAAACGTGTACGTTTGCACTTCCCGGCCACAGGGAAGCTGCTAGCCGGGAATTCTCTGCCTGGTTCTACCCGCTGCCCGGAACGCTACGCAGGGCAAAAGCGATTCTCGTCCTCCGTGCTTGCTTTTTCTCAGAAAGAGCCATGGTGTGCTTTTTCGCGGGAAAACGCGTTGTCGGCCGAAAACGTGTACGTTTGCACTTCCCGGCCACAGGGCAGCTGCTAGCCGGGAATTCTCTGCCTGGTTCTACCCGCTGCCCGGAACGCTACGCAGGGCAAAAGCGATTCTGGTCCTCCGTGCTTGCTTTTTCTCAGAAAGAGCCATGGTGTGCTTTTTCGCGGGAAAACGCGTTTTCGGCCGAAAACGTGTACGTTTGCACTTCCCGGCCACAGGGCAGCTGCTAGCCGGGAATTCTCTGCCTGGTTCTACCCGCTGCCCGGAACGCTACGCAGGGCAAAAGCGATTCTCGTCCTCCGTGCTTGCTTTTTCTCAGAAAGAGCCATGGTGTGCTTTTTCGCGGGAAAACGCGTTTTCGGCCGAAAACGTGTACGTTTGCACTTCCCGGCCACAGGGAAGCTGCTAGCCGGGAATTCTCTGCCTGGTTCTACCCGCTGCCCGGAACGCTACGCAGGGCAAAAGCGATTTTCGTCCTCCGTGCTTGCTTTTTCTCAGAAAGAGCCGTGGTGTGCGTTTTCGCTAGAAAACGCGTTTTCGGCCGAAAACGTGTACGTTTGCACTTCCCGGCCACAGGGAAGCTGCTAGCCGGGAATTCTCTGCCTGGTTCTACCCGCTGCCCGGAACGCTACGCAGGGCAAAAGCGATTCTCGTCCTCCGTGCTTGCTTTCGCTCAGAAAGAGCCGTGGTGTGCGTCTTCGCCGGAAAACGCGTTTTCGGCCGAAAACGTGTACGTTTGCACTTCCCGGCCACAGGGAAGCTGCTAGCCGGGAATTCTCTGCCTGGTTCTACCCGCTGCCCGGAACGCTACGCAGGGCAAAAGCGATTCTCGTCCTCCGTGCTTGCTTTTTCTCAGAAAGAGCCGTGGTGTGCGTTTTCGCCGGTAAACGCGTTTTCGGCCGAAAACGTGTACGTTTGCACTTCCCGGCCACAGGGAAGCTGCTAGCCGGGAATTCTCTGCCTGGTTCTACCCGCTGCCCGGAACGCTACGCAGGGCAAAAGCGATTCTCGTCCTCCGTGCTTGCTTTTTCTCAGAAAGAGCCATGGTGTGCTTTTTCGCGGGAAAACGCGTTGTCGGCCGAAAACGTGTACGTTTGCACTTCCCGGCCACAGGGAAGCTGCTAGCCGGGAATTCTCTGCCTGGTTCTACCCGCTGCCCGGAACGCTACGCAGGGCAAAAGCGATTCTGGTCCTCCGTGCTTGCTTTTTCTCAGAAAGAGCCATGGTGTGCTTTTTCGCGGGAAAACGCGTTTTCGGCCGAAAACGTGTACGTTTGCACTTCCCGGCCACAGGGCAGCTGCTAGCCGGGAATTCTCTGCCTGGTTCTACCCGCTGCCCGGAACGCTACGCAGGGCAAAAGCGATTCTCGTCCTCCGTGCTTGCTTTTTCTCAGAAAGAGCCATGGTGTGCTTTTTCGCGGGAAAACGCGTTTTCGGCCGAAAACGTGTACGTTTGCACTTCCCGGCCACAGGGAAGCTGCTAGCCGGCAATTCTCTGCCTGGTTCTACCCGCTGCCCGGAACGCTACGCAGGGCAAAAGCGATTCTCGTCCTCCGTGCTTGCTTTCGCTCAGAAAGAGCCGTGGTGTGCGTCTTCGCCGGAAAACGCGTTTTCGGCCGAAAACGTGTACGTTTGCACTTCCCGGCCACAGGGAAGCTGCTAGCCGGGAATTCTCTGCCTGGTTCTACCCGCTGCCCGGAACGCTACGCAGGGCAAAAGCGATTCTCGTCCTCCGTGCTTGCTTTTTCTCAGAAAGAGCCGTGGTGTGCGTTTTCGCCGGTAAACGCGTTTTCGGACGAAAACGTGTACGTTTGCACTTCCCGGCCACAGGGAAGCTGCTAGCCGGGAATTCTCTGCCTGGTTCTACCCGCTGCCCGGAACGCTACGCAGGGCAAAAGCGATTCTCGTCCTCCGTGCTTGCTTTTTCTCAGAAAGAGCCATGGTGTGCTTTTTCGCGGGAAAACGCGTTGTCGGCCGAAAACGTGTACGTTTGCACTTCCCGGCCACAGGGAAGCTGCTAGCCGGGAATTCTCTGCCTGGTTCTACCCGCTGCCCGGAACGCTACGCAGGGCAAAAGCGATTCTGGTCCTCCGTGCTTGCTTTTTCTCAGAAAGAGCCATGGTGTGCTTTTTCGCGGGAAAACGCGTTTTCGGCCGAAAACGTGTACGTTTGCACTTCCCGGCCACAGGGCAGCTGCTAGCCGGGAATTCTCTGCCTGGTTCTACCCGCTGCCCGGAACGCTACGCAGGGCAAAAGCGATTCTCGTCCTCCGTGCTTGCTTTTTCTCAGAAAGAGCCATGGTGTGCTTTTTCGCGGGAAAACGCGTTTTCGGCCGAAAACGTGTACGTTTGCACTTCCCGGCCACAGGGAAGCTGCTAGCCGGGAATTCTCTGCCTGGTTCTACCCGCTGCCCGGAACGCTACGCAGGGCAAAAGCGATTTTCGTCCTCCGTGCTTGCTTTTTCTCAGAAAGAGCCGTGGTGTGCGTTTTCGCTAAAAACGTGTTTTCGGCCGAAAACGTGTACGTTTGCACTTCCCGGCCACAGGGAAGCTGCTAGCCGGGAATTCTCTGCCTGGTTCTACCCGCTGCCCGGAACGCTACGCAGGGCAAAAGCGATTCTCGTCCTCCGTGCTTGCTTTTTCCCAGAAAGAGCCGTGGTGTGCGTTTTCGCCGGAAAACACGTTTTCGGCCGAAAACGTGTACGTTTGCACTTCCCGGCCACAGGGAAGCTGCTAGCCGGGAATTCTCTGCCTGGTTCTACCCGCTGCCCGGAACGCTACGCAGGGCAAAAGCGATTCTCGTCCTCCGTGCTTGCTTTCGCTCAGAAAGAGCCGTGGTGTGCGTCTTCGCCGGAAAACGCGTTTTCGGCCGAAAACGTGTACGTTTGCACTTCCCGGCCACAGGGAAGCTGCTAGCCGGGAATTCTCTGCCTGGTTCTACCCGCTGCCAGGAACGCTACGCAGGGCAAAAGCGATTCTCGTCCTCCGTGCTTGCTTTTTCTCAGAAAGAGCCGTGGTGTGCGTTTTCGCCGGTAAACGCGTTTTCGGCCGAAAACGTGTACGTTTGCACTTCCCGGCCACAGGGAAGCTGCTAGCCGGGAATTCTCTGCCTGGTTCTACCCGCTGCCCGGAACGCTACGCAGGGCAAAAGCGATTCTCGTCCTCCGTGCTTGCTTTTTCTCAGAAAGAGCCATGGTGTGCTTTTTCGCGGGAAAACGCGTTGTCGGCCGAAAACGTGTACGTTTGCACTTCCCGGCCACAGGGCAGCTGCTAGCCGGGAATTCTCTGCCTGGTTCTACCCGCTGCCCGGAACGCTACGCAGGGCAAAAGCGATTCTGGTCCTCCGTGCTTGCTTTTTCTCAGAAAGAGCCATGGTGTGCTTTTTCGCGGGAAAACGCGTTTTCGGCCGAAAACGTGTACGTTTGCACTTCCCGGCCACAGGGCAGCTGCTAGCCGGGAATTCTCTGCCTGGTTCTACCCGCTGCCCGGAACGCTACGCAGGGCAAAAGCGATTCTCGTCCTCCGTGCTTGCTTTTTCTCAGAAAGAGCCATGGTGTGCTTTTTCGCGGGAAAACGCGTTTTCGGCCGAAAACGTGTACGTTTGCACTTCCCGGCCACAGGGAAGCTGCTAGCCGGGAATTCTCTGCCTGGTTCTACCCGCTGCCCGGAACGCTACGCAGGGCAAAAGCGATTCTCGTCCTCCGTGCTTGCTTTTTGTCAGAAAGAGCCGTGGTGTGCGTTTTCGCTAGAAAACGCGTTTTCGGCCGAAAACGTGTACGTTTGCACTTCCCGGCCACAGGGAAGCTGCTAGCCGGGAATTCTCTGCCTGGTTCTACCCGCTGCCCGGAACGCTACGCAGGGCAAAAGCGATTCTCGTCCTCCGTGCTTGCTTTTTCCCAGAAAGAGCCGTGGTGTGCGTTTTCGCCGGAAAACACGTTTTCGGCAAAAAACGTGTACGTTTGCACTTCCCGGCCACAGGGAAGCTGCTAGCCGGGAATTCTCTGCCTGGTTCTACCCGCTGCCCGGAACGCTACGCAGGGCAAAAGCGATTCTCGTCCTCCGTGCTTGCTTTCGCTCAGAAAGAGCCGTGGTGTGCGTCTTCGCCGGAAAACGCGTTTTCGGCCGAAAACGTGTACGTTTGCACTTCCCGGCCACAGGGAAGCTGCTAGCCGGGAATTCTCTGCCTGGTTCTACCCGCTGCCCGGAACGCTACGCAGGGCAAAAGCGATTCTCGTCCTCCGTGCTTGCTTTTTCTCAGAAAGAGCCGTGGTGTGCGTTTTCGCCGGTAAACGCGTTTTCGGCCGAAAACGTGTACGTTTGCACTTCCCGGCCACAGGGAAGCTGCTAGCCGGGAATTCTCTGCCTGGTTCTACCCGCTGCCCGGAACGCTACGCAGGGCAAAAGCGATTCTCGTCCTCCGTGCTTGCTTTTTCTCAGAAACAGCCGTGGTGTGCGTTTTCGCGAGAAAACGCGTTTTCGGCCGAAAACGTGTACGTTTGCACTTCCCGGCCACAGGGAAGCTGCTAGCCGGGAATTCTCTGCCTGGTTCTACCCGCTGCCCGGAACGCTACGCAGGGCAAAAGCGATTCTCGTCCTCCGTGCTTGCTTTTTCTCAGAAAGAGCCGTGGTGTGCGTTTTCGCCGGAAAACACGTTTTCGGCCGAAAACGTGTACGTTTGCACTTCCCCGCCACAGGGAAGCTGCTAGACGGGAATTCTCTGCCTGGTTCTACCCGCTGCCCGGAACGCTACGCAGGGCAAAAGCGATTCTCGTCCTCTGTGCTTGCTTTTTCTCAGAAAGAGCCGTGGTGTGCGTTTTCACCGGAAAACGCGTTTTCGGCCGAAAACGTGTACGTTTGCACTTCCCGGCCACAGGGAAGCTGCTAGCCGGCAATTCGCTGCCTATTTCTACCCGCTGCTCAGAACTCTACGCAGGGCAAAAGCGATTCTCGTCCTCCGTGCTTGCTTTTTCTCAGAAAGAGCCGTGGTGTGCGTTTTCGCCGGAAAACGCGTTTTCGGCCGAAAACGTGTACGTTTGCACTTCCCCGCCACAGGGAAGCTGCTAGCCGGGAATTCTCTGCCTGGTTCTACCCGCTGCCCGGAACGCTACGCAGGGCAAAAGCGATTCTCGTCCTCCGTGCTTGCTTTTTCTCAGAAAGAGCCGTGGTGTGCGTTTTCGCCGGAAAACGCGTTTTCGGCCGAAAACGTGTACGTTTGCACTTCCCGGCCACAGGGAAGCTGCTAGCCGGGAATTCTCTGCCTGGTTCTACCCGCTGCCCGGAACGCTACGCAGGGCAAAAGCGATTCTCGTCCTCCGTGCTTGCTTTTTCTCAGAAAGAGCCGTGGTGTGCGTTTTCGCGGGAAAAAGCGTTTTCGGCCGAAAACGTGTACGTTTGCACTTCCCGGCCACAGGGAAGCTGCTAGCCGGGAATTCTCTGCCTGGTTCTACCCGCTGCCCGGAACGCTACGCAGGGCAAAAGCGATTCTCGTCCTCCGTGCTTGCTTTTTCTCAGAAAGAGCCGTGGTGTGCGTTTTCGCCGGTAAACGCGTTTTCGTCCGAAAACGTGTACGTTTGCACTTCCCGGCCACAGGGAAGCTGCTAGACGGGAATTCTCTGCCTGGTTCTACCCGCTGCCCGGAACGCTACGCAGGGCAAAAGCGATTCTCGTCCTCCGTGCTTGCTTTTTCTCAGAAAGAGCCGTGGTGTGCGTTTTCGCCGGAAAACGCGTTTTCGGCCGAAAACGTGTACGTTTGCACTTCCCGGCCACAGGGAAGCTGCTAGCCGGGAATTCTCTGCCTGGTTCTACCCGCTGCCCGGAACACTACGCAGGGCAAAAGCGATTCTCGTCCTCCGTGCTTGCTTTTTCTCAGAAAGAGCCGTGGTGTGCGTTTTCGCCAGAAAACGCGTTTTCGGCCGAAAACGTGTACGTTTGCACTTCCCCGCCACAGGGAAGCTGCTAGCCGGGAATTCTCTGCCTGGTTCTACCCGCTGCCCGGAACGCTACGCAGGGCAAAAGCGATTCTCGTCCTCCGTGCTTGCTTTTTCTCAGAAAGAGCCGTGGTGTGCGTTTTCGCCGGTAAACGCGTTTTCGGCCGAAAACGCGTACGTTTGCACTTCCCGGCCACAGGGAAGCTGCTAGCCGGGAATTCTCTGCCTGGTTCTACCCGCTGCCCGGAACGCTACGCAGGGCAAAAGCGATTCTCGTCCTCCGTGCTTGCTTTTTCTCAGAAAGAGCCGTGGTGTGTGTTTTCGCCATAAAACGCGTTTTCGGCCGAAAACGTGTACGTTTGCACTTCCCCGCCACAGGGAAGCTGCTAGCCGGGAATTCTCTGTCTGGTTCTACCCGCTGCCCGGAACGCTACGCAGGGCAAAAGCGATTCTCGTCCTCCGTGCTTGCTTTTTCTCAGAAAGAGCCGTGGTGTGCGTTTTCGCCGGAAAACGCGTTTTCGGCCGAAAACGTGTACGTTTGCACTTCCCGGCCACAGGGAAGCTGCTAGCCGGGAATTCTCTGCCTGGTTCTACCCGCTGCCCGGAACGCTACGCAGGGCAAAAGCGATTCTCGTCCTCCGTGCTTGCTTTTTCTCAGAAAGAGCCGTGGTGTGCGTTTTCGCTGGAAAACGCGTTTTCGGCCGAAAACGTGTACGTTTGCACTTCCCGGCCACAGGGAAGCTGCTAGACGGGAATTCTCTGCCTGGTTCTACCCGCTGCCCGGAACGCTACGCAGGGCAAAAGCGATTCTCGTCCTCCGTGCTTGCTTTTTCTCAGAAAGAGCCGTGGTGTGCGTTTTCGCCGGTAAACGCGTTTTCGGCCGAAAACGTGTACGTTTGCACTTCCCGGCCACAGGGAAGCTGCTAGCCGGGAATTCTCTGCCTGGTTCTACCCGCTGCCCGGAACGCTACGCAGGGCAAAAGCGATTCTCGTCCTCCGTGCTTGCTTTTTCTCAGAAAGAGCCGTGGTGTGCGTTTTCGCCGGAAAACGCGTTTTCGGCCGAAAACGTGTACGTTTGCACTTCCCGGCCACAGGGAAGCTGCTAGCCGGCAATTCGCTGCCTGGTTCTACCCGCTGCCCGGAACGCTACGCAGGGCAAAAGCGATTCTCGTCCTCCGTGCTTGCTTTTTCTCAGAAAGAGCCGTGGTGTGCGTTTTCGCCGGTAAACGCGTTTTCGGCCGAAAACGTGTACGTTTGCACTTCCCGGCCACAGGGAAGCTGCTAGACGGGAATTCTCTGCCTGGTTCTACCCGCTGCCCGGAACGCTACGCAGGGCAAAAGCGATTCTCGTCCTCCGTGCTTGCTTTTTCTCAGAAAGAGCCGTGGTGTGCGTTTTCGCCGGAAAACGTGTTTTCGGCGAAAACGTGTACGTTTGCACTTCCCGGCCACAGGGAAGCTGCTAGCCGGGAATTCTCTGCCTGGTTCTACCCGCTGCCCGGAACGCTACGCAGGGCAAAAGCGATTCTCGTCCTCCGTGCTTGCTTTTTCTCAGAAAGAGCCGTGGTGTGCGTTTTCGCGGGAAAACGCGTTTTCGGCCGAAAACCTGTACGTTTGCACTTCCCGGCCACAGGGAAGCTGCTAGCCGGGAATTCTCTGCCTGGTTCTACCCGCTGCCCGGAACACTACGCAGGGCAAAAGCGATTCTCGTCCTCCGTGCTTGCTTTTTCTCAGAAAGAGCCGTGGTGTGCGTTTTCGCCAGAAAACGCGTTTTCGGCCGAAAACGTGTACGTTTGCACTTCCCCGCCACAGGGAAGCTGCTAGCCGGGAATTCTCTCCCTGGTTCTACCCGCTGCCCGGAACGCTACGCAGGGCAAAAGCGATTCTCGTCCTCCGTGCTTGCTTTTTCTCAGAAAGAGCCGTGGTGTGCGTTTTCGCCGGAAAACACGTTTTCGGCCGAAAACGTGTACGTTTGCACTTCCCCGCCACAGGGAAGCTGCTAGACGGGAATTCTCTGCCTGGTTCTACCCGCTGCCCGGAACGCTACGCAGGGCAAAAGCGATTCTCGTCCTCTGTGCTTGCTTTTTCTCAGAAAGAGCCGTGGTGTGCGTTTTCACCGGAAAACGCGTTTTCGGCCGAAAACGTGTACGTTTGCACTTCCCGGCCACAGGGAAGCTGCTAGCCGGCAATTCGCTGCCTATTTCTACCCGCTGCTCAGAACTCTACGCAGGGCAAAAGCGATTCTCGTCCTCCGTGCTTGCTTTTTCTCAGAAAGAGCCGTGGTGTGCGTTTTCGCCGGAAAACGCGTTTTCGGCCGAAAACGTGTACGTTTGCACTTCCCGGCCACAGGGAAGCTGCTAGCCGGGAATTCTCTGCCTGGTTCTACCCGCTGCCCGGAACGCTACGCAGGGCAAAAGCGATTCTCGTCCTCCGTGCTTGCTTTTTCTCAGAAAGAGCCGTGGTGTGCGTTTTCGCCGGAAAACGCGTTTTCGGCCGAAAACGTGTACGTTTGCACTTCCCGGCCACAGGGAAGCTGCTAGCCGGGAATTCTCTGCCTGGTTCTACCCGCTGCCCGGAACGCTACGCAGGGCAAAAGCGATTCTCGTCCTCCGTGCTTGCTTTTTCTCAGAAAGAGCCGTGGTGTGCGTTTTCGCGGGAAAAAGCGTTTTCGGCCGAAAACGTGTACGTTTGCACTTCCCGGCCACAGGGAAGCTGCTAGCCGGGAATTCTCTGCCTGGTTCTACCCGCTGCCCGGAACGCTACGCAGGGCAAAAGCGATTCTCGTCCTCCGTGCTTGCTTTTTCTCAGAAAGAGCCGTGGTGTGCGTTTTCGCCGGTAAACGCGTTTTCGGCCGAAAACGTGTACGTTTGCACTTCCCGGCCACAGGGAAGCTGCTAGCCGGGAATTCTCTGCCTGGTTCTACCCGCTGCCCGGAACACTACGCAGGGCAAAAGCGATTCTCGTCCTCCGTGCTTGCTTTTTCTCAGAAAGAGCCGTGGTGTGCGTTTTCGCCAGAAAACGCGTTTTCGGCCGAAAACGTGTACGTTTGCACTTCCCCGCCACAGGGAAGCTGCTAGCCGGGAATTCTCTGCCTGGTTCTACCCGCTGCCCGGAACGCTACGCAGGGCAAAAGCGATTCTCGTCCTCCGTGCTTGCTTTTTCTCAGAAAGAGCCGTGGTGTGCGTTTTCGCCGGTAAACGCGTTTTCGGCCGAAAACGCGTACGTTTGCACTTCCCGGCCACAGGGAAGCTGCTAGCCGGGAATTCTCTGCCTGGTTCTACCCGCTGCCCGGAACGCTACGCAGGGCAAAAGCGATTCTCGTCCTCCGTGCTTGCTTTTTCTCAGAAAGAGCCGTGGTGTGTGTTTTCGCCATAAAACGCGTTTTCGGCCGAAAACGTGTACGTTTGCACTTCCCCGCCACAGGGAAGCTGCTAGCCGGGAATTCTCTGTCTGGTTCTACCCGCTGCCCGGAACGCTACGCAGGGCAAAAGCGATTCTCGTCCTCCGTGCTTGCTTTTTCTCAGAAAGAGCCGTGGTGTGCGTTTTCGCCGGAAAACGCGTTTTCGGCCGAAAACGTGTACGTTTGCACTTCCCGGCCACAGGGAAGCTGCTAGCCGGGAATTCTCTGCCTGGTTCTACCCGCTGCCCGGAACGCTACGCAGGGCAAAAGCGATTCTCGTCCTCCGTGCTTGCTTTTTCTCAGAAAGAGCCGTGGTGTGCGTTTTCGCCGGAAAACGCGTTTTCGGCCGAAAACGTGTACGTTTGCACTTCCCGGCCACAGGGAAGCTGCTAGACGGGAATTCTCTGCCTGGTTCTACCCGCTGCCCGGAACGCTACGCAGGGCAAAAGCGATTCTCGTCCTCCGTGCTTGCTTTTTCTCAGAAAGAGCCGTGGTGTGCGTTTTCGCCGGTAAACGCGTTTTCGGCCGAAAACGTGTACGTTTGCACTTCCCGGCCACAGGGAAGCTGCTAGCCGGGAATTCTCTGCCTGGTTCTACCCGCTGCCCGGAACGCTACGCAGGGCAAAAGCGATTCTCGTCCTCCGTGCTTGCTTTTTCTCAGAAAGAGCCGTGGTGTGCGTTTTCGCCGGAAAACGCGTTTTCGGCCGAAAACGTGTACGTTTGCACTTCCCGGCCACAGGGAAGCTGCTAGCCGGCAATTCGCTGCCTGGTTCTACCCGCTGCCCGGAACGCTACGCAGGGCAAAAGCGATTCTCGTCCTCCGTGCTTGCTTTTTCTCAGAAAGAGCCGTGGTGTGCGTTTTCGCCGGTAAACGCGTTTTCGGCCGAAAACGTGTACGTTTGCACTTCCCGGCCACAGGGAAGCTGCTAGACGGGAATTCTCTGCCTGGTTCTACCCGCTGCCCGGAACGCTACGCAGGGCAAAAGCGATTCTCGTCCTCCGTGCTTGCTTTTTCTCAGAAAGAGCCGTGGTGTGCGTTTTCGCCGGAAAACGTGTTTTCGGCGAAAACGTGTACGTTAGCACTTCCCGGCCACAGGGAAGCTGCTAGCCGGGAATTCTCTGCCTGGTTCTACCCGCTGCCCGGAACGCTACGCAGGGCAAAAGCGATTCTCGTCCTCCGTGCTTGCTTTTTCTCAGAAAGAGCCGTGGTGTGCGTTTTCGCGGGAAAACGCGTTTTCGGCCGAAAACCTGTACGTTTGCACTTCCCGGCCACAGGGAAGCTGCTAGCCGGGAATTCTCTGCCTGGTTCTACCCGCTGCCCGGAACACTACGCAGGGCAAAAGCGATTCTCGTCCTCCGTGCTTGCTTTTTCTCAGAAAGAGCCGTGGTGTGCGTTTTCGCCAGAAAACGCGTTTTCGGCCGAAAACGTGTACGTTTGCACTTCCCCGCCACAGGGAAGCTGCTAGCCGGGAATTCTCTCCCTGGTTCTACCCGCTGCCCGGAACGCTACGCAGGGCAAAAGCGATTCTCGTCCTCCGTGCTTGCTTTTTCTCAGAAAGAGCCGTGGTGTGCGTTTTCGCCGGTAAACGCGTTTTCGGCCGAAAACGTGTACGTTTGCACTTCCCCGCCACAGGGAAGCTGCTAGCCGGGAATTCTCTGCCTGGTTCTACCCGCTGCCCGGAACGCTACGCAGGGCAAAAGCGATTCTCGTCCTCCGTGCTTGCTTTTTCTCAGAAAGAGCCGTGGTGTGCGTTTTCGCCGGAAAACGCGTTTTCGGCCGAAAACGTGTACGTTTGCACTTCCCGGCCACAGGGAAGCTGCTAGACGGGAATTCTCTGCCTGGTTCTACCCGCTGCCCGGAACGCTACGCAGGGCAAAAGCGATTCTCGTCCTCCGTGCTTGCTTTTTCTCAGAAAGAGCCGTGGTGTGCGTTTTCGCCGGAAAACGCGTTTTCGGCCGAAAACGTGTACGTTTGCACTTCCCGGCCACAGGGAAGCTGCTAGCCGGGAATTCTCTGCCTGGTTCTACCCGCTGCCCGGAACGCTACGCAGGGCAAAAGCGATTCTCGTCCTCCGTGCTTGCTTTTTCTCAGAAAGAGCCGTGGTGTGCGTTTTCGCCGGAAAACGCGTTTTCGGCCGAAAACGTGTACGTTTGCACTTCCCGGCCACAGGGAAGCTGCTAGCCGGCAATTCGCTGCCTGGTTCTACCCGCTGCCCGGAACGCTACGCAGGGCAAAAGCGATTCTCGTCCTCCGTGCTTGCTTTTTCTCAGAAAGAGCCATGGTGTGCTTTTTCGCCGGAAAACGCGTTTTCGGCTGAAAACGTGTACATTTGCACTTCCCGGCCACAGGGAAGCTGCTAGCCGGGAATTCTCTGCCTGGTTCTACCCGCTGCCAGGAACGCTACGCAGGGCAAAAGCGATTCTCGTCCTCCGTGCTTGCTTTTTCTCAGAAAGAGCCGTGGTGTGCGTTTTCGCCGGTAAACGCGTTTTCGGCCGAAAACGTGTACGTTTGCACTTCCCGGCCACAGGGAAGCTGCTAGCCGGGAATTCTCTGCCTGGTTCTACCCGCTGCCCGGAACGCTACGCAGGGCAAAAGCGATTCTCGTCCTCCGTGCTTGCTTTTTCTCAGAAAGAGCCGTGGTGTGCGTTTTCGCCGGAAAACGCGTTTTCGGCCGAAAACGTGTACGTTTGCACTTCCCGGCCACAGGGAAGCTGCTAGCCGGCAATTCGCTGCCTGGTTCTACCCGCTGCCCGGAACGCTACGCAGGGCAAAAGCGATTCTCGTCCTCCGTGCTTGCTTTTTCTCAGAAAGAGCCGTGGTGTGCGTTTTCGCCGGTAAACGCGTTTTCGGCCGAAAACGTGTACGTTTGCACTTCCCGGCCACAGGGAAGCTGCTAGACGGGAATTCTCTGCCTGGTTCTACCCGCTGCCCGGAACGCTACGCAGGGCAAAAGCGATTCTCGTCCTCCGTGCTTGCTTTTTCTCAGAAAGAGCCGTGGTGTGCGTTTTCGCCGGAAAACGTGTTTTCGGCGAAAACGTGTACGTTTGCACTTCCCGGCCACAGGGAAGCTGCTAGCCGGGAATTCTCTGCCTGGTTCTACCCGCTGCCCGGAACGCTACGCAGGGCAAAAGCGATTCTCGTCCTCCGTGCTTGCTTTTTCTCAGAAAGAGCCGTGGTGTGCGTTTTCGCGGGAAAACGCGTTTTCGGCCGAAAACCTGTACGTTTGCACTTCCCGGCCACAGGGAAGCTGCTAGCCGGGAATTCTCTGCCTGGTTCTACCCGCTGCCCGGAACACTACGCAGGGCAAAAGCGATTCTCGTCCTCCGTGCTTGCTTTTTCTCAGAAAGAGCCGTGGTGTGCGTTTTCGCCAGAAAACGCGTTTTCGGCCGAAAACGTGTACGTTTGCACTTCCCCGCCACAGGGAAGCTGCTAGCCGGGAATTCTCTCCCTGGTTCTACCCGCTGCCCGGAACGCTACGCAGGGCAAAAGCGATTCTCGTCCTCCGTGCTTGCTTTTTCTCAGAAAGAGCCGTGGTGTGCGTTTTCGCCGGAAAACACGTTTTCGGCCGAAAACGTGTACGTTTGCACTTCCCCGCCACAGGGAAGCTGCTAGACGGGAATTCTCTGCCTGGTTCTACCCGCTGCCCGGAACGCTACGCAGGGCAAAAGCGATTCTCGTCCTCTGTGCTTGCTTTTTCTCAGAAAGAGCCGTGGTGTGCGTTTTCACCGGAAAACGCGTTTTCGGCCGAAAACGTG
The DNA here is from genome assembly GCF_965140245.1 of Athene noctua. NCBI lineage: Eukaryota > Metazoa > Chordata > Aves > Strigiformes > Strigidae > Athene > Athene noctua. Next base: position 223,252 of record NW_027437662.1, read on the forward strand.
TACGTTTGCACTTCCCGGCCACAGGGAAGCTGCTAGCCGGCAATTCGCTGCCTATTTCTACCCGCTGCTCAGAACTCTACGCAGGGCAAAAGCGATTCTCGTCCTCCGTGCTTGCTTTTTCTCAGAAAGAGCCGTGGTGTGCGTTTTCGCCGGAAAACGCGTTTTCGGCCGAAAACGTGTACGTTTGCACTTCCCGGCCACAGGGAAGCTGCTAGCCGGGAATTCTCTGCCTGGTTCTACCCGCTGCCCGGAACGCTACGCAGGGCAAAAGCGATTCTCGTCCTCCGTGCTTGCTTTTTCTCAGAAAGAGCCGTGGTGTGCGTTTTCGCCGGAAAACGCGTTTTCGGCCGAAAACGTGTACGTTTGCACTTCCCGGCCACAGGGAAGCTGCTAGCCGGGAATTCTCTGCCTGGTTCTACCCGCTGCCCGGAACGCTACGCAGGGCAAAAGCGATTCTCGTCCTCCGTGCTTGCTTTTTCTCAGAAAGAGCCGTGGTGTGCGTTTTCGCGGGAAAAAGCGTTTTCGGCCGAAAACGTGTACGTTTGCACTTCCCGGCCACAGGGAAGCTGCTAGCCGGGAATTCTCTGCCTGGTTCTACCCGCTGCCCGGAACGCTACGCAGGGCAAAAGCGATTCTCGTCCTCCGTGCTTGCTTTTTCTCAGAAAGAGCCGTGGTGTGCGTTTTCGCCGGTAAACGCGTTTTCGTCCGAAAACGTGTACGTTTGCACTTCCCGGCCACAGGGAAGCTGCTAGACGGGAATTCTCTGCCTGGTTCTACCCGCTGCCCGGAACGCTACGCAGGGCAAAAGCGATTCTCGTCCTCCGTGCTTGCTTTTTCTCAGAAAGAGCCGTGGTGTGCGTTTTCGCCGGAAAACGTGTACGTTTGCACTTCCCGGCCACAGGGAAGCTGCTAGCCGGGAATTCTCTGCCTGGTTCTACCCGCTGCCCGGAACACTACGCAGGGCAAAAGCGATTCTCGTCCTCCGTGCTTGCTTTTTCTCAGAAAGAGCCGTGGTGTGCGTTTTCGCCAGAAAACGCGTTTTCGGCCGAAAACGTGTACGTTTGCACTTCCCCGCCACAGGGAAGCTGCTAGCCGGGAATTCTCTGCCTGGTTCTACCCGCTGCCCGGAACGCTACGCAGGGCAAAAGCGATTCTCGTCCTCCGTGCTTGCTTTTTCTCAGAAAGAGCCGTGGTGTGCGTTTTCGCCGGTAAACGCGTTTTCGGCCGAAAACGCGTACGTTTGCACTTCCCGGCCACAGGGAAGCTGCTAGCCGGGAATTCTCTGCCTGGTTCTACCCGCTGCCCGGAACGCTACGCAGGGCAAAAGCGATTCTCGTCCTCCGTGCTTGCTTTTTCTCAGAAAGAGCCGTGGTGTGTGTTTTCGCCATAAAACGCGTTTTCGGCCGAAAACGTGTACGTTTGCACTTCCCCGCCACAGGGAAGCTGCTAGCCGGGAATTCTCTGTCTGGTTCTACCCGCTGCCCGGAACGCTACGCAGGGCAAAAGCGATTCTCGTCCTCCGTGCTTGCTTTTTCTCAGAAAGAGCCGTGGTGTGCGTTTTCGCCGGAAAACGCGTTTTCGGCCGAAAACGTGTACGTTTGCACTTCCCGGCCACAGGGAAGCTGCTAGCCGGGAATTCTCTGCCTGGTTCTACCCGCTGCCCGGAACGCTACGCAGGGCAAAAGCGATTCTCGTCCTCCGTGCTTGCTTTTTCTCAGAAAGAGCCGTGGTGTGCGTTTTCGCCGGAAAACGCGTTTTCGGCCGAAAACGTGTACGTTTGCACTTCCCGGCCACAGGGAAGATGCTAGACGGGAATTCTCTGCCTGGTTCTACCCGCTGCCCGGAACGCTACGCAGGGCAAAAGCGATTCTCGTCCTCCGTGCTTGCTTTTTCTCAGAAAGAGCCGTGGTGTGCGTTTTCGCCGGTAAACGCGTTTTCGGCCGAAAACGTGTACGTTTGCACTTCCCGGCCACAGGGAAGCTGCTAGCCGGGAATTCTCTGCCTGGTTCTACCCGCTGCCCGGAACGCTACGCAGGGCAAAAGCGATTCTCGTCCTCCGTGCTTGCTTTTTCTCAGAAAGAGCCGTGGTGTGCGTTTTCGCCGGAAAACGCGTTTTCGGCCGAAAACGTGTACGTTTGCACTTCCCGGCCACAGGGAAGCTGCTAGCCGGCAATTCGCTGCCTGGTTCTACCCGCTGCCCGGAACGCTACGCAGGGCAAAAGCGATTCTCGTCCTCCGTGCTTGCTTTTTCTCAGAAAGAGCCGTGGTGTGCGTTTTCGCCGGAAAACGTGTTTTCGGCGAAAACGTGTACGTTAGCACTTCCCGGCCACAGGGAAGCTGCTAGCCGGGAATTCTCTGCCTGGTTCTACCCGCTGCCCGGAACGCTACGCAGGGCAAAAGCGATTCTCGTCCTCCGTGCTTGCTTTTTCTCAGAAAGAGCCGTGGTGTGCGTTTTCGCGGGAAAACGCGTTTTCGGCCGAAAACCTGTACGTTTGCACTTCCCGGCCACAGGGAAGCTGCTAGCCGGGAATTCTCTGCCTGGTTCTACCCGCTGCCCGGAACACTACGCAGGGCAAAAGCGATTCTCGTCCTCCGTGCTTGCTTTTTCTCAGAAAGAGCCGTGGTGTGCGTTTTCGCCAGAAAACGCGTTTTCGGCCGAAAACGTGTACGTTTGCACTTCCCCGCCACAGGGAAGCTGCTAGCCGGGAATTCTCTCCCTGGTTCTACCCGCTGCCCGGAACGCTACGCAGGGCAAAAGCGATTCTCGTCCTCCGTGCTTGCTTTTTCTCAGAAAGAGCCGTGGTGTGCGTTTTCGCCGGTAAACGCGTTTTCGGCCGAAAACGTGTACGTTTGCACTTCCCCGCCACAGGGAAGCTGCTAGCCGGGAATTCTCTGCCTGGTTCTACCCGCTGCCCGGAACGCTACGCAGGGCAAAAGCGATTCTCGTCCTCCGTGCTTGCTTTTTCTCAGAAAGAGCCGTGGTGTGCGTTTTCGCCGGAAAACGCGTTTTCGGCCGAAAACGTGTACGTTTGCACTTCCCGGCCACAGGGAAGCTGCTAGACGGGAATTCTCTGCCTGGTTCTACCCGCTGCCCGGAACGCTACGCAGGGCAAAAGCGATTCTCGTCCTCCGTGCTTGCTTTTTCTCAGAAAGAGCCGTGGTGTGCGTTTTCGCCGGAAAACGCGTTTTCGGCCGAAAACGTGTACGTTTGCACTTCCCGGCCACAGGGAAGCTGCTAGCCGGGAATTCTCTGCCTGGTTCTACCCGCTGCCCGGAACGCTACGCAGGGCAAAAGCGATTCTCGTCCTCCGTGCTTGCTTTTTCTCAGAAAGAGCCGTGGTGTGCGTTTTCGCCGGAAAACGCGTTTTCGGCCGAAAACGTGTACGTTTGCACTTCCCGGCCACAGGGAAGCTGCTAGCCGGCAATTCGCTGCCTGGTTCTACCCGCTGCCCGGAACGCTACGCAGGGCAAAAGCGATTCTCGTCCTCCGTGCTTGCTTTTTCTCAGAAAGAGCCATGGTGTGCTTTTTCGCCGGAAAACGCGTTTTCGGCTGAAAACGTGTACATTTGCACTTCCCGGCCACAGGGAAGCTGCTAGCCGGGAATTCTCTGCCTGGTTCTACCCGCTGCCAGGAACGCTACGCAGGGCAAAAGCGATTCTCGTCCTCCGTGCTTGCTTTTTCTCAGAAAGAGCCGTGGTGTGCGTTTTCGCCGGAAAACGCGTTTTCGGCCGAAAACGTGTACGTTTGCACTTCCCGGCCACAGGGAAGCTGCTAGCCGGGAATTCTCTGCCTGGTTCTACCCGCTGCCCGGAACGCTACGCAGGGCAAAAGCGATTCTCGTCCTCCGTGCTTGCTTTTTCTCAGAAAGAGCCATGGTGTGCTTTTTCGCCGGAAAACGCGTTTTCGGCCGAAAACGTGTACGTTTGCACTTCCCGGCCACAGGGAAGCTGCTAGCCGGGAATTCTCTGCCTGGTTCTACCCGCTGCCAGGAACGCTACGCAGGGCAAAAGCGATTCTCGTCCTCCGTGCTTGCTTTTTCTCAGAAAGAGCCGTGGTGTGCGTTTTCGCCGGAAAACGCGTTTTCGGCCGAAAACGTGTACGTTTGCACTTCCCGGCCACAGGGAAGCTGCTAGCCGGCAATTCGCTGCCTGGTTCTACCCGCTGCCCGGAACGCTACGCAGGGCAAAAGCGATTCTCGTCCTCCGTGCTTGCTTTTTCTCAGAAAGAGCCGTGGTGTGCGTTTTCGCCGGTAAACGCGTTTTCGGCCGAAAACGTGTACGTTTGCACTTCCCGGCCACAGGGAAGCTGCTAGACGGGAATTCTCTGCCTGGTTCTACCCGCTGCCCGGAACACTACGCAGGGCAAAAGCGATTCTCGTCCTCCGTGCTTGCTTTTTCTCAGAAAGAGCCGTGGTGTGCGTTTTCGCCAGAAAACGCGTTTTCGGCCGAAAACGTGTACGTTTGCACTTCCCCGCCACAGGGAAGCTGCTAGCCGGGAATTCTCTCCCTGGTTCTACCCGCTGCCCGGAACGCTACGCAGGGCAAAAGCGATTCTCGTCCTCCGTGCTTGCTTTTTCTCAGAAAGAGCCGTGGTGTGCGTTTTCGCCGGAAAACGCGTTTTCGGCCGAAAACGTGTACGTTTGCACTTCCCCGCCACAGGGAAGCTGCTAGCCGGGAATTCTCTGCCTGGTTCTACCCGCTGCCCGGAACGCTACGCAGGGCAAAAGCGATTCTCGTCCTCCGTGCTTGCTTTTTCTCAGAAAGAGCCGTGGTGTGCGTTTTCGCCGGAAAACGCGTTTTCGGCCGAAAACGTGTACGTTTGCACTTCCCGGCCACAGGGAAGCTGCTAGACGGGAATTCTCTGCCTGGTTCTACCCGCTGCCCGGAACGCTACGCAGGGCAAAAGCGATTCTCGTCCTCCGTGCTTGCTTTTTCTCAGAAAGAGCCGTGGTGTGCGTTTTCGCCGGAAAACGCGTTTTCGGCCGAAAACGTGTACGTTTGCACTTCCCGGCCACAGGGAAGCTGCTAGCCGGGAATTCTCTGCCTGGTTCTACCCGCTGCCCGGAACGCTACGCAGGGCAAAAGCGATTCTCGTCCTCCGTGCTTGCTTTTTCTCAGAAAGAGCCGTGGTGTGCGTTTTCGCCGGAAAACGCGTTTTCGGCCGAAAACGTGTACGTTTGCACTTCCCGGCCACAGGGAAGCTGCTAGACGGGAATTCTCTGCCTGGTTCTACCCGCTGCCAGGAACGCTACGCAGGGCAAAAGCGATTCTCGTCCTCCGTGCTTGCTTTTTCTCAGAAAGAGCCGTGGTGTGCGTTTTCGCCGGAAAACGCGTTTTCGGCCGAAAACGTGTACGTTTGCACTTCCCCGCCACAGGGAAGCTGCTAGCCGGGAATTCTCTGCCTGGTTCTACCCGCTGCCCGGAACGCTACGCAGGGCAAAAGCGATTCTCGTCCTCCGTGCTTGCTTTTTCTCAGAAAGAGCCATGGTGTGCTTTTTCGCCGGAAAACGCGTTTTCGGCTGAAAACGTGTACGTTTGCACTTCCCGGCCACAGGGAAGCTGCTAGCCGGGAATTCTCTGCCTGGTTCTACCCGCTGCCAGGAACGCTACGCAGGGCAAAAGCGATTCTCGTCCTCCGTGCTTGCTTTTTCTCAGAAAGAGCCGTGGTGTGCGTTTTCGCCGGAAAACGCGTTTTCGGCCGAAAACGTGTACGTTTGCACTTCCCCGCCACAGGGAAGCTGCTAGCCGGGAATTCTCTGCCTGGTTCTACCCGCTGCCCGGAACGCTACGCAGGGCAAAAGCGATTCTCGTCCTCCGTGCTTGCTTTTTCTCAGAAAGAGCCATGGTGTGCTTTTTCGCCGGAAAACGCGTTTTCGGCCGAAAACGTGTACGTTTGCACTTCCCGGCCACAGGGAAGCTGCTAGCCGGGAATTCTCTGCCTGGTTCTACCCGCTGCCCGGAACGCTACGCAGGGCAAAAGCGATTCTCGTCCTCCGTGCTTGCTTTTTCTCAGAAAGAGCCGTGGTGTGCGTTTTCGCCGGAAAACGCGTTTTCGGCCGAAAACGTGTACGTTTGCACTTCCCGGCCACAGGGAAGCTGCTAGCCGGGAATTCTCTCCCTGGTTCTACCCGCTGCCCGGAACGCTACGCAGGGCAAAAGCGATTCTCGTCCTCCGTGCTTGCTTTTTCTCAGAAAGAGCTGTGGTGTGCGTTTTCGCCGGAAAACGCGTTTTCGGCCGAAAACGTGTACGTTTGCACTTCCCGGCCACAGGGAAGCTGCTAGACGGGAATTCTCTGCCTGGTTCTACCCGCTGCCCGGAACACTACGCAGGGCAAAAGCGATTCTCGTCCTCCGTGCTTGCTTTTTCTCAGAAAGAGCCGTGGTGTGCGTTTTCGCTAGAAAACGCGTTTTCGGCCGAAAACGTGTACGTTTGCACTTCCCCGCCACAGGGAAGCTGCTAGCCGGGAATTCTCTGCCTGGTTCTACCCGCTGCCCGGAACGCTACGCAGGGCAAAAGCGATTCTCGTCCTCCGTGCTTGCTTTTTCTCAGAAAGAGCCGTGGTGTGCGTTTTCGCCGGTAAACGCGTTTTCGGCCGAAAACGTGTACGTTTGCACTTCCCCGCCACAGGGAAGCTGCTAGCCGGGAATTCTCTGCCTGGTTCTACCCGCTGCCCGGAACGCTACGCAGGGCAAAAGCGATTCTCGTCCTCCGTGCTTGCTTTTTCTCAGAAAGAGCCGTGGTGTGCGTTTTCGCCGGAAAACGCGTTTTCGGCCGAAAACGTGTACGTTTGCACTTCCCGGCCACAGGGAAGCTGCTAGCCGGGAATTCTCTGCCTGGTTCTACCCGCTGCCCGGAACGCTACGCAGGGCAAAAGCGATTCTCGTCCTCCGTGCTTGCTTTTTCTCAGAAAGAGCCGTGGTGTGCGTTTTCGCCGGTAAACGCGTTTTCGGCCGAAAACGCGTACGTTTGCACTTCCCGGCCACAGGGAAGCTGCTAGCCGGGAATTCTCTGCCTGGTTCTACCCGCTGCCCGGAACGCTACGCAGGGCAAAAGCGATTCTCGTCCTCCGTGCTTGCTTTTTCTCAGAAAGAGCCGTGGTGTGTGTTTTCGCCATAAAAGGCGTTTTCGGCCGAAAACGTGTACGTTTGCACTTCCCCGCCACAGGGAAGCTGCTAGCCGGTAATTCTCTGCCTGGTTCTACCCGCTGCCCGGAACGCTACGCAGGGCAAAAGCGATTCTCGTCCTCCGTGCTTGCTTTTTCTCAGAAAGAGCCGTGGTGTGCGTTTTCGTCGGAAAACGCGTTTTCGGCCGAAAACGTGTACGTTTGCACTTCCCGGCCACAGGGAAGCTGCTAGCCGGGAATTCGCTGCCTATTTCTACCCGCTGCTCGGAACGCTACGCAGGGCAAAAGCGATTCTCGTCCTCCGTGCTTGCTTTTTCTCAGAAAGAGCCGTGGTGTGCGTTTTCGCCGGAAAACGCGTTTTCGGCCGAAAACGTGTACGTTTGCACTTCCCGGCCACAGGGAAGCTGCTAGCCGGGAATTCTCTGCCTGGTTCTACCCGCTGCCCGGAACGCTACGCAGGGCAAAAGCGATTCTCGTCCTCCGTGCTTGCTTTTTCTCAGAAAGAGCCGTGGTGTGCGTTTTCGCCGGAAAACGCGTTTTCGGCCGAAAACGTGTACGTTTGCACTTCCCGGCCACAGGGAAGCTGCTAGCCGGGAATTCTCTGCCTGGTTCTACCCGCTGCCCGGAACGCTACGCAGGGCAAAAGCGATTCTCGTCCTCCGTGCTTGCTTTTTCTCAGAAAGAGCCGTGGTGTGCGTTTTCGCCGGAAAAAGCGTTTTCGGCGAAAACGTGTACGTTTGCACTTCCCGGCCACAGGGAAGCTGCTAGCCACGAATTCTCTGCCTGGTTCTACCCGCTGCCCGGAACACTACGCAGGGCAAAAGCGATTCTCGTCCTCCGTGCTTGCTTTTTCTCAGAAAGAGCCATGGTGTGCTTTTTCGCCGGAAAACGCGTTTTCGGCCGAAAATGTGTACGTTTGCACTTCCCCGCCACAGGGAAGCTGCTAGCCGGGAATTCTCTGCCTGGTTCTACCCGCTGCCCGGAACGCTACGCAGGGCAAAAGCGATTCTCGTCCTCCGTGCTTGCTTTTTCTCAGAAAGAGCCGTGGTGTGCGTTTTCGCCGGTAAACGCGTTTTCGGCCGAAAACGTGTACGTTTGCACTTCCCGGCCACAGGGAAGCTGCTAGCCGGGAATTCTCTGCCTGGTTCTACCCGCTGCCCGGAACGCTACGCAGGGCAAAAGCTATTCTCGTCCTCCGTGCTTGCTTTTTCTCAGAAAGTGCCGTGGTGTGCGTTTTCGCCGGAAAACGCGTTTTCGGCCGAAAACGTGTACGTTTGCACTTCCCGGCCACAGGGAAGCTGCTAGCCGGGAATTCTCTGCCTGGTTCTACCCGCTGCCCGGAACGCTACGCAGGGCAAAAGCGATTCTCGTCCTCCGTGCTTGCTTTTTCTCAGAAAGAGCCGTGGTGTGCGTTTTCGCCGGAAAACGCGTTTTCGGCCGAAAACGTGTACGTTTGCACTTCCCGGCCACAGGGAAGCTGCTAGCCGGGAATTCTCTGCCTGGTTCTACCCGCTGCCCGGAACGCTACGCAGGGCAAAAGCGATTCTCGTCCTCCGTGCTTGCTTTTTCTCAGAAAGAGCCGTGGTGTGCGTTTTCGCCGGAAAACGCGTTTTCGGCCGAAAACGTGTACGTTTGCACTTCCCGGCCACAGGGAAGCTGCTAGACGGGAATTCTCTGCCTGGTTCTACCCGCTGCCCGGAACGCTACGCAGGGCAAAAGCGATTCTCGTCCTCCGTGCTTGCTTTTTCTCAGAAAGAGCCGTGGTGTGCGTTTTCGCCGGTAAACGCGTTTTCGGCCGAAAACGTGTACGTTTGCACTTCCCGGCCACAGGGAAGCTGCTAGCCGGGAATTCTCTGCCTGGTTCTACCCGCTGCCCGGAACGCTACGCAGGGCAAAAGCGATTCTCGTCCTCCGTGCTTGCTTTTTCTCAGAAAGAGCCGTGGTGTGCGTTTTCGCCGGAAAACGCGTTTTCGGCCGAAAACGTGTACGTTTGCACTTCCCGGCCACAGGGAAGCTGCTAGCCGGCAATTCGCTGCCTGGTTCTACCCGCTGCCCGGAACGCTACGCAGGGCAAAAGCGATTCTCGTCCTCCGTGCTTGCTTTTTCTCAGAAAGAGCCGTGGTGTGCGTTTTCGCCAGTAAACGCGTTTTCGGCCGAAAACGTGTACGTTTGCACTTCCCGGCCACAGGGAAGCTGCTAGACGGGAATTCTCTGCCTGGTTCTACCCGCTGCCCGGAACGCTACGCAGGGCAAAAGCGATTCTCGTCCTCCGTGCTTGCTTTTTCTCAGAAAGAGCCGTGGTGTGCGTTTTCGCCGGAAAACGTGTTTTCGGCGAAAACGTGTACGTTTGCACTTCCCCGCCACAGGGAAGCTGCTAGCCGGGAATTCTCTGCCTGGTTCTACCCGCTGCCCGGAACGCTACGCAGGGCAAAAGCGATTCTCGTCCTCCGTGCTTGCTTTTTCTCAGAAAGAGCCGTGGTGTGCGTTTTCGCGGGAAAACGCGTTTTCGGCCGAAAACCTGTACGTTTGCACTTCCCGGCCACAGGGAAGCTGCTAGCCGGGAATTCTCTGCCTGGTTCTACCCGCTGCCCGGAACACTACGCAGGGCAAAAGCGATTCTCGTCCTCCGTGCTTGCTTTTTCTCAGAAAGAGCCGTGGTGTGCGTTTTCGCCAGAAAACGCGTTTTCGGCCGAAAACGTGTACGTTTGCACTTCCCCGCCACAGGGAAGCTGCTAGCCGGGAATTCTCTCCCTGGTTCTACCCGCTGCCCGGAACGCTACGCAGGGCAAAAGCGATTCTCGTCCTCCGTGCTTGCTTTTTCTCAGAAAGAGCCGTGGTGTGCGTTTTCGCCGGTAAACGCGTTTTCGGCCGAAAACGTGTACGTTTGCACTTCCCCGCCACAGGGAAGCTGCTAGCCGGGAATTCTCTGCCTGGTTCTACCCGCTGCCCGGAACGCTACGCAGGGCAAAAGCGATTCTCGTCCTCCGTGCTTGCTTTTTCTCAGAAAGAGCCGTGGTGTGCGTTTTCGCCGGAAAACGCGTTTTCGGCCGAAAACGTGTACGTTTGCACTTCCCGGCCACAGGGAAGCTGCTAGCCGGGAATTCTCTGCCTGGTTCTACCCGCTGCCCGGAACGCTACGCAGGGCAAAAGCGATTCTCGTCCTCCGTGCTTGCTTTTTCTCAGAAAGAGCCGTGGTGTGCGTTTTCGCCGGAAAACGCGTTTTCGGCCGAAAACGTGTACGTTTGCACTTCCCGGCCACAGGGAAGCTGCTAGCCGGGAATTCTCTGCCTGGTTCTACCCGCTGCCAGGAACGCTACGCAGGGCAAAAGCGATTCTCGTCCTCCGTGCTTGCTTTTTCTCAGAAAGAGCCGTGGTGTGCGTTTTCGCCGGAAAACGCGTTTTCGGCCGAAAACGTGTACGTTTGCACTTCCCCGCCACAGGGAAGCTGCTAGCCGGGAATTCTCTGCCTGGTTCTACCCGCTGCCCGGAACGCTACGCAGGGCAAAAGCGATTCTCGTCCTCCGTGCTTGCTTTTTCTCAGAAAGAGCCATGGTGTGCTTTTTCGCCGGAAAACGCGTTTTCGGCTGAAAACGTGTACGTTTGCACTTCCCGGCCACAGGGAAGCTGCTAGCCGGGAATTCTCTGCCTGGTTCTACCCGCTGCCAGGAACGCTACGCAGGGCAAAAGCGATTCTCGTCCTCCGTGCTTGCTTTTTCTCAGAAAGAGCCGTGGTGTGCGTTTTCGCCGGAAAACGCGTTTTCGGCCGAAAACGTGTACGTTTGCACTTCCCGGCCACAGGGAAGCTGCTAGCCGGGAATTCTCTGCCTGGTTCTACCCGCTGCCCGGAACGCTACGCAGGGCAAAAGCGATTCTCGTCCTCCGTGCTTGCTTTTTCTCAGAAAGAGCCATGGTGTGCTTTTTCGCCGGAAAACGCGTTTTCGGCCGAAAACGTGTACGTTTGCACTTCCCGGCCACAGGGAAGCTGCTAGCCGGGAATTCTCTGCCTGGTTCTACCCGCTGCCAGGAACGCTACGCAGGGCAAAAGCGATTCTCGTCCTCCGTGCTTGCTTTTTCTCAGAAAGAGCCGTGGTGTGCGTTTTCGCCGGAAAACGCGTTTTCGGCCGAAAACGTGTACGTTTGCACTTCCCGGCCACAGGGAAGCTGCTAGCCGGGAATTCTCTGCCTGGTTCTACCCGCTGCCCGGAACGCTACGCAGGGCAAAAGCGATTCTCGTCCTCCGTGCTTGCTTTTTCTCAGAAAGAGCCGTGGTGTGCGTTTTCGCTAGAAAACGCGTTTTCGGCCGAAAACGTGTACGTTTGCACTTCCCCGCCACAGGGAAGCTGCTAGCCGGGAATTCTCTGCCTGGTTCTACCCGCTGCCCGGAACGCTACGCAGGGCAAAAGCGATTCTCGTCCTCCGTGCTTGCTTTTTCTCAGAAAGAGCCGTGGTGTGCGTTTTCGCCGGTAAACGCGTTTTCGGCCGAAAACGTGTACGTTTGCACTTCCCCGCCACAGGGAAGCTGCTAGCCGGGAATTCTCTGCCTGGTTCTACCCGCTGCCCGGAACGCTACGCAGGGCAAAAGCGATTCTCGTCCTCCGTGCTTGCTTTTTCTCAGAAAGAGCCGTGGTGTGCGTTTTCGCCGGAAAACGCGTTTTCGGCCGAAAACGTGTACGTTTGCACTTCCCGGCCACAGGGAAGCTGCTAGCCGGGAATTCTCTGCCTGGTTCTACCCGCTGCCCGGAACGCTACGCAGGGCAAAAGCGATTCTCGTCCTCCGTGCTTGCTTTTTCTCAGAAAGAGCCGTGGTGTGCGTTTTCGCCGGAAAACGCGTTTTCGGCCGAAAACGTGTACGTTTGCACTTCCCGGCCACAGGGAAGCTGCTAGCCGGGAATTCTCTGCCTGGTTCTACCCGCTGCCCGGAACGCTACGCAGGGCAAAAGCGATTCTCGTCCTCCGTGCTTGCTTTTTCTCAGAAAGAGCCGTGGTGTGCGTTTTCGCCGGAAAACGCGTTTTCGGCCGAAAACGTGTACGTTTGCACTTCCCGGCCACAGGGAAGCTGCTAGCCGGGAATTCTCTGCCTGGTTCTACCCGCTGCCAGGAACGCTACGCAGGGCAAAAGCGATTCTCGTCCTCCGTGCTTGCTTTTTCTCAGAAAGAGCCGTGGTGTGCGTTTTCGCCGGAAAACGCGTTTTCGGCCAAAAACGTGTACGTTTGCACTTCCCGGCCACAGGGAAGCTGCTAGCCGGGAATTCTCTGCCTGGTTCTACCCGCTGCCCGGAACGCTACGCAGGGCAGAAGCGATTCTCGTCCTCCGTGCTTGCTTTTTCTCAGAAAGAGCCATGGTGTGCTTTTTCGCGGGAAAACGCGTTTTCGGCTGAAAACGTGTACGTTTGCACTTCCCGGCCACAGGGAAGCTGCTAGCCGGGAATTCTCTGCCTGGTTCTACCCGCTGCCAGGAACGCTACGCAGGGCAAAAGCGATTCTCGTCCTCCGTGCTTGCTTTTTCTCAGAAAGAGCCGTGGTGTGCGTTTTCGCCGGAAAACGCGTTTTCGGCCGAAAACGTGTACGTTTGCACTTCCCGGCCACAGGGAAGCTGCTAGCCGGGAATTCTCTGCCTGGTTCTACCCGCTGCCCGGAACGCTACGCAGGGCAAAAGCGATTCTCGTCCTCCGTGCTTGCTTTTTCTCAGAAAGAGCCATGGTGTGCTTTTTCGCCGGAAAACGCGTTTTCGGCCGAAAACGTGTACGTTTGCACTTCCCGGCCACAGGGAAGCTGCTAGCCGGGAATTCTCTGCCTGGTTCTACCCGCTGCCAGTAACGCTACGCAGGGCAAAAGCGATTCTCGTCCTCCGTGCTTGCTTTTTCTCAGAAAGAGCCGTGGTGTGCGTTTTCGCCGGAAAACGCGTTTTCGGCCGAAAACGTGTACGTTTGCACTTCCCGGCCACAGGGAAGCTGCTAGCCGGGAATTCTCTGCCTGGTTCTACCCGCTGCCCGGAACGCTACGCAGGGCAAAAGCGATTCTCGTCCTCCGTGCTTGCTTTTTCTCAGAAAGAGCCGTGGTGTGCGTTTTCGCCGGAAAACGCGTTTTCGGCCGAAAACGTGTACGTTTGCACTTCCCGGCCACAGGGAAGCTGCTAGCCGGGAATTCTCTGCCTGGTTCTACCCGCTGCCCGGAACGCTACGCAGGGCAAAAGCGATTCTCGTCCTCCGTGCTTGCTTTTTCTCAGAAAGAGCCGTGGTGTGCGTTTTCGCCGGAAAACGCGTTTTCGGCCGAAAACGTGTACGTTTGCACTTCCCGGCCACAGGGAAGCTGCTAGCCGGGAATTCTCTGCCTGGTTCTACCCGCTGCCCGGAACGCTACGCAGGGCAAAAGCGATTCTCGTCCTCCGTGCTTGCTTTTTCTCAGAAAGAGCCGTGGTGTGCGTTTTCGCCGGAAAACGCGTTTTCGGCCGAAAACGTGTACGTTTGCACTTCCCGGCCACAGGGAAGCTGCTAGCCGGGAATTCTCTGCCTGGTTCTACCCGCTGCCCGGAACGCTACGCAGGGCAAAAGCGATTCTCGTCCTCCGTGCTTGCTTTTTCTCAGAAAGAGCCGTGGTGTGCGTTTTCGCCGGAAAACGCGTTTTCGGCCGAAAACGTGTACGTTTGCACTTCCCGGCCACAGGGAAGCTGCTAGCCGGGAATTCTCTGCCTGGTTCTACCCGCTGCCAGGAACGCTACGCAGGGCAAAAGCGATTCTCGTCCTCCGTGCTTGCTTTTTCTCAGAAAGAGCCGTGGTGTGCGTTTTCGCCGGAAAACGCGTTTTCGGCCGAAAACGTGTACGTTTGCACTTCCCGGCCACAGGGAAGCTGCTAGCCGGGAATTCTCTGCCTGGTTCTACCCGCTGCCCGGAACGCTACGCAGGGCAAAAGCGATTCTCGTCCTCCGTGCTTGCTTTTTCTCTGAAAGAGCCATGGTGTGCTTTTTCGCCGGAAAACGCGTTTTCGGCTGAAAACGTGTACGTTTGCACTTCCCGGCCACAGGGAAGCTGCTAGCCGGGAATTCTCTGCCTGGTTCTACCCGCTGCCAGGAACGCTACGCAGGGCAAAAGCGATTCTCGTCCTCCGTGCTTGCTTTTTCTCAGAAAGAGCCGTGGTGTGCGTTTTCGCCGGAAAACGCGTTTTCGGCCGAAAACGTGTACGTTTGCACTTCCCCGCCACAGGGAAGCTGCTAGCCGGGAATTCTCTGCCTGGTTCTACCCGCTGCCCGGAACGCTACGCAGGGCAAAAGCGATTCTCGTCCTCCGTGCTTGCTTTTTCTCAGAAAGAGCCATGGTGTGCTTTTTCGCCGGAAAACGCGTTTTCGGCTGAAAACGTGTACGTTTGCACTTCCCGGCCACAGGGAAGCTGCTAGCCGGGAATTCTCTGCCTGGTTCTACCCGCTGCCAGGAACGCTACGCAGGGCAAAAGCGATTCTCGTCCTCCGTGCTTGCTTTTTCTCAGAAAGAGCCGTGGTGTGCGTTTTCGCCGGAAAACGCGTTTTCGGCCGAAAACGTGTACGTTTGCACTTCCCGGCCACAGGGAAGCTGCTAGCCGGGAATTCTCTGCCTGGTTCTACCCGCTGCCCGGAACGCTACGCAGGGCAAAAGCGATTCTCGTCCTCCGTGCTTGCTTTTTCTCAGAAAGAGCCATGGTGTGCTTTTTCGCCGGAAAACGCGTTTTCGGCCGAAAACGTGTACGTTTGCACTTCCCGGCCACAGGGAAGCTGCTAGCCGGGAATTCTCTGCCTGGTTCTACCCGCTGCCAGGAACGCTACGCAGGGCAAAAGCGATTCTCGTCCTCCGTGCTTGCTTTTTCTCAGAAAGAGCCGTGGTGTGCGTTTTCGCCGGAAAACGCGTTTTCGGCCGAAAACGTGTACGTTTGCACTTCCCGGCCACAGGGAAGCTGCTAGCCGGGAATTCTCTGCCTGGTTCTACCCGCTGCCCGGAACGCTACGCAGGGCAAAAGCGATTCTCGTCCTCCGTGCTTGCTTTTTCTCAGAAAGAGCCGTGGTGTGCGTTTTCGCCGGAAAACGCTTTTTCGGCCGAAAACGTGTACGTTTGCACTTCCCGGCCACAGGGAAGCTGCTAGCCGGGAATTCTCTGCCTGGTTCTACCCGCTGCCCGGAACACTACGCAGGGCAAAAGCGATTCTCGTCCTCCGTGCTTGCTTTTTCTCAGAAAGAGCCGTGGTGTGCGTTTTCGCTAGAAAACGCGTTTTCGGCCGAAAACGTGTACGTTTGCACTTCCCCGCCACAGGGAAGCTGCTAGCCGGGAATTCTCTGCCTGGTTCTACCCGCTGCCCGGAACGCTACGCAGGGCAAAAGCGATTCTCGTCCTCCGTGCTTGCTTTTTCTCAGAAAGAGCCGTGGTGTGCGTTTTCGCCGGTAAACGCGTTTTCGGCCGAAAACGTGTACGTTTGCACTTCCCCGCCACAGGGAAGCTGCTAGCCGGGAATTCTCTGCCTGGTTCTACCCGCTGCCCGGAACGCTACGCAGGGCAAAAGCGATTCTCGTCCTCCGTGCTTGCTTTTTCTCAGAAAGAGCCGTGGTGTGCGTTTTCGCCGGAAAACGCGTTTTCGGCCGAAAACGTGTACGTTTGCACTTCCCGGCCACAGGGAAGCTGCTAGCCGGGAATTCTCTGCCTGGTTCTACCCGCTGCCCGGAACGCTACGCAGGGCAAAAGCGATTCTCGTCCTCCGTGCTTGCTTTTTCTCAGAAAGAGCCGTGGTGTGCGTTTTCGCCGGAAAACGCGTTTTCGGCCGAAAACGTGTACGTTTGCACTTCCCGGCCACAGGGAAGCTGCTAGCCGGGAATTCTCTGCCTGGTTCTACCCGCTGCCCGGAACGCTACGCAGGGCAAAAGCGATTCTCGTCCTCCGTGCTTGCTTTTTCTCAGAAAGAGCCGTGGTGTGCGTTTTCGCCGGAAAACGCGTTTTCGGCCGAAAACGTGTACGTTTGCACTTCCCGGCCACAGGGAAGCTGCTAGCCGGGAATTCTCTGCCTGGTTCTACCCGCTGCCAGGAACGCTACGCAGGGCAAAAGCGATTCTCGTCCTCCGTGCTTGCTTTTTCTCAGAAAGAGCCGTGGTGTGCGTTTTCGCCGGAAAACGCGTTTTCGGCCAAAAACGTGTACGTTTGCACTTCCCGGCCACAGGGAAGCTGCTAGCCGGGAATTCTCTGCCTGGTTCTACCCGCTGCCCGGAACGCTACGCAGGGCAGAAGCGATTCTCGTCCTCCGTGCTTGCTTTTTCTCAGAAAGAGCCATGGTGTGCTTTTTCGCGGGAAAACGCGTTTTCGGCTGAAAACGTGTACGTTTGCACTTCCCGGCCACAGGGAAGCTGCTAGCCGGGAATTCTCTGCCTGGTTCTACCCGCTGCCAGGAACGCTACGCAGGGCAAAAGCGATTCTCGTCCTCCGTGCTTGCTTTTTCTCAGAAAGAGCCGTGGTGTGCGTTTTCGCCGGAAAACGCGTTTTCGGCCGAAAACGTGTACGTTTGCACTTCCCGGCCACAGGGAAGCTGCTAGCCGGGAATTCTCTGCCTGGTTCTACCCGCTGCCCGGAACGCTACGCAGGGCAAAAGCGATTCTCGTCCTCCGTGCTTGCTTTTTCTCAGAAAGAGCCATGGTGTGCTTTTTCGCCGGAAAACGCGTTTTCGGCCGAAAACGTGTACGTTTGCACTTCCCGGCCACAGGGAAGCTGCTAGCCGGGAATTCTCTGCCTGGTTCTACCCGCTGCCAGTAACGCTACGCAGGGCAAAAGCGATTCTCGTCCTCCGTGCTTGCTTTTTCTCAGAAAGAGCCGTGGTGTGCGTTTTCGCCGGAAAACGCGTTTTCGGCCGAAAACGTGTACGTTTGCACTTCCCGGCCACAGGGAAGCTGCTAGCCGGGAATTCTCTGCCTGGTTCTACCCGCTGCCCGGAACGCTACGCAGGGCAAAAGCGATTCTCGTCCTCCGTGCTTGCTTTTTCTCAGAAAGAGCCGTGGTGTGCGTTTTCGCCGGAAAACGCGTTTTCGGCCGAAAACGTGTACGTTTGCACTTCCCGGCCACAGGGAAGCTGCTAGCCGGGAATTCTCTGCCTGGTTCTACCCGCTGCCCGGAACGCTACGCAGGGCAAAAGCGATTCTCGTCCTCCGTGCTTGCTTTTTCTCAGAAAGAGCCGTGGTGTGCGTTTTCGCCGGAAAACGCGTTTTCGGCCGAAAACGTGTACGTTTGCACTTCCCGGCCACAGGGAAGCTGCTAGCCGGGAATTCTCTGCCTGGTTCTACCCGCTGCCCGGAACGCTACGCAGGGCAAAAGCGATTCTCGTCCTCCGTGCTTGCTTTTTCTCAGAAAGAGCCGTGGTGTGCGTTTTCGCCGGAAAACGCGTTTTCGGCCGAAAACGTGTACGTTTGCACTTCCCGGCCACAGGGAAGCTGCTAGCCGGGAATTCTCTGCCTGGTTCTACCCGCTGCCCGGAACGCTACGCAGGGCAAAAGCGATTCTCGTCCTCCGTGCTTGCTTTTTCTCAGAAAGAGCCGTGGTGTGCGTTTTCGCCGGAAAACGCGTTTTCGGCCGAAAACGTGTACGTTTGCACTTCCCGGCCACAGGGAAGCTGCTAGCCGGGAATTCTCTGCCTGGTTCTACCCGCTGCCAGGAACGCTACGCAGGGCAAAAGCGATTCTCGTCCTCCGTGCTTGCTTTTTCTCAGAAAGAGCCGTGGTGTGCGTTTTCGCCGGAAAACGCGTTTTCGGCCGAAAACGTGTACGTTTGCACTTCCCGGCCACAGGGAAGCTGCTAGCCGGGAATTCTCTGCCTGGTTCTACCCGCTGCCCGGAACACTACGCAGGGCAAAAGCGATTCTCGTCCTCCGTGCTTGCTTTTTCTCAGAAAGAGCCGTGGTGTGCGTTTTCGCTAGAAAACGCGTTTTCGGCCGAAAACGTGTACGTTTGCACTTCCCCGCCACAGGGAAGCTGCTAGCCGGGAATTCTCTGCCTGGTTCTACCCGCTGCCCGGAACGCTACGCAGGGCAAAAGCGATTCTCGTCCTCCGTGCTTGCTTTTTCTCAGAAAGAGCCGTGGTGTGCGTTTTCGCCGGTAAACGCGTTTTCGGCCGAAAACGTGTACGTTTGCACTTCCCGGCCACAGGGAAGCTGCTAGCCGGGAATTCTCTGCCTGGTTCTACCCGCTGCCCGGAACGCTACGCAGGGCAAAAGCGATTCTCGTCCTCCGTGCTTGCTTTTTCTCAGAAAGAGCCGTGGTGTGCGTTTTCGCCGGAAAACGCGTTTTCGGCCGAAAACGTGTACGTTTGCACTTCCCGGCCACAGGGAAGCTGCTAGCCGGGAATTCTCTGCCTGGTTCTACCCGCTGCCCGGAACGCTACGCAGGGCAAAAGCGATTCTCGTCCTCCGTGCTTGCTTTTTCTCAGAAAGAGCCGTGGTGTGCGTTTTCGCCGGAAAACGCGTTTTCGGCCGAAAACGTGTACGTTTGCACTTCCCGGCCACAGGGAAGCTGCTAGCCGGGAATTCTCTGCCTGGTTCTACCCGCTGCCCGGAACGCTACGCAGGGCAAAAGCGATTCTCGTCCTCCGTGCTTGCTTTTTCTCAGAAAGAGCCGTGGTGTGCGTTTTCGCCGGAAAACGCGTTTTCGGCCGAAAACGTGTACGTTTGCACTTCCCGGCCACAGGGAAGCTGCTAGCCGGGAATTCTCTGCCTGGTTCTACCCGCTGCCAGGAACGCTACGCAGGGCAAAAGCGATTCTCGTCCTCCGTGCTTGCTTTTTCTCAGAAAGAGCCGTGGTGTGCGTTTTCGCCGGAAAACGCGTTTTCGGCCAAAAACGTGTACGTTTGCACTTCCCGGCCACAGGGAAGCTGCTAGCCGGGAATTCTCTGCCTGGTTCTACCCGCTGCCCGGAACGCTACGCAGGGCAGAAGCGATTCTCGTCCTCCGTGCTTGCTTTTTCTCAGAAAGAGCCATGGTGTGCTTTTTCGCGGGAAAACGCGTTTTCGGCTGAAAACGTGTACGTTTGCACTTCCCGGCCACAGGGAAGCTGCTAGCCGGGAATTCTCTGCCTGGTTCTACCCGCTGCCAGGAACGCTACGCAGGGCAAAAGCGATTCTCGTCCTCCGTGCTTGCTTTTTCTCAGAAAGAGCCGTGGTGTGCGTTTTCGCCGGAAAACGCGTTTTCGGCCGAAAACGTGTACGTTTGCACTTCCCGGCCACAGGGAAGCTGCTAGCCGGGAATTCTCTGCCTGGTTCTACCCGCTGCCCGGAACGCTACGCAGGGCAAAAGCGATTCTCGTCCTCCGTGCTTGCTTTTTCTCAGAAAGAGCCGTGGTGTGCGTTTTCGCCGGAAAACGCGTTTTCGGCCGAAAACGTGTACGTTTGCACTTCCCGGCCACAGGGAAGCTGCTAGCCGGGAATTCTCTGCCTGGTTCTACCCGCTGCCCGGAACGCTACGCAGGGCAAAAGCGATTCTCGTCCTCCGTGCTTGCTTTTTCTCAGAAAGAGCCGTGGTGTGCGTTTTCGCCGGAAAACGCGTTTTCGGCCGAAAACGTGTACGTTTGCACTTCCCGGCCACAGGGAAGCTGCTAGCCGGGAATTCTCTGCCTGGTTCTACCCGCTGCCCGGAACGCTACGCAGGGCAAAAGCGATTCTCGTCCTCCGTGCTTGCTTTTTCTCAGAAAGAGCCGTGGTGTGCGTTTTCGCCGGAAAACGCGTTTTCGGCCGAAAACGTGTACGTTTGCACTTCCCGGCCACAGGGAAGCTGCTAGCCGGGAATTCTCTGCCTGGTTCTACCCGCTGCCCGGAACGCTACGCAGGGCAAAAGCGATTCTCGTCCTCCGTGCTTGCTTTTTCTCAGAAAGAGCCGTGGTGTGCGTTTTCGCCGGAAAACGCGTTTTCGGCCGAAAACGTGTACGTTTGCACTTCCCGGCCACAGGGAAGCTGCTAGCCGGGAATTCTCTGCCTGGTTCTACCCGCTGCCAGGAACGCTACGCAGGGCAAAAGCGATTCTCGTCCTCCGTGCTTGCTTTTTCTCAGAAAGAGCCGTGGTGTGCGTTTTCGCCGGAAAACGCGTTTTCGGCCGAAAACGTGTACGTTTGCACTTCCCGGCCACAGGGAAGCTGCTAGCCGGGAATTCTCTGCCTGGTTCTACCCGCTGCCCGGAACGCTACGCAGGGCAAAAGCGATTCTCGTCCTCCGTGCTTGCTTTTTCTCTGAAAGAGCCATGGTGTGCTTTTTCGCCGGAAAACGCGTTTTCGGCTGAAAACGTGTACGTTTGCACTTCCCGGCCACAGGGAAGCTGCTAGCCGGGAATTCTCTGCCTGGTTCTACCCGCTGCCAGGAACGCTACGCAGGGCAAAAGCGATTCTCGTCCTCCGTGCTTGCTTTTTCTCAGAAAGAGCCGTGGTGTGCGTTTTCGCCGGAAAACGCGTTTTCGGCCGAAAACGTGTACGTTTGCACTTCCCCGCCACAGGGAAGCTGCTAGCCGGGAATTCTCTGCCTGGTTCTACCCGCTGCCCGGAACGCTACGCAGGGCAAAAGCGATTCTCGTCCTCCGTGCTTGCTTTTTCTCAGAAAGAGCCATGGTGTGCTTTTTCGCCGGAAAACGCGTTTTCGGCTGAAAACGTGTACGTTTGCACTTCCCGGCCACAGGGAAGCTGCTAGCCGGGAATTCTCTGCCTGGTTCTACCCGCTGCCAGGAACGCTACGCAGGGCAAAAGCGATTCTCGTCCTCCGTGCTTGCTTTTTCTCAGAAAGAGCCGTGGTGTGCGTTTTCGCCGGAAAACGCGTTTTCGGCCGAAAACGTGTACGTTTGTACTTCCCGGCCACAGGGAAGCTGCTAGCCGGGAATTCTCTGCCTGGTTCTACCCGCTGCCCGGAACGCTACGCAGGGCAAAAGCGATTCTCGTCCTCCGTGCTTGCTTTTTCTCAGAAAGAGCCATGGTGTGCTTTTTCGCCGGAAAACGCGTTTTCGGCCGAAAACGTGTACGTTTGCACTTCCCGGCCACAGGGAAGCTGCTAGCCGGGAATTCTCTGCCTGGTTCTACCCGCTGCCAGGAACGCTACGCAGGGCAAAAGCGATTCTCGTCCTCCGTGCTTGCTTTTTCTCAGAAAGAGCCGTGGTGTGCGTTTTCGCCGGAAAACGCGTTTTCGGCCGAAAACGTGTACGTTTGCACTTCCCGGCCACAGGGAAGCTGCTAGCCGGGAATTCTCTGCCTGGTTCTACCCGCTGCCCGGAACGCTACGCAGGGCAAAAGCGATTCTCGTCCTCCGTGCTTGCTTTTTCTCAGAAAGAGCCGTGGTGTGCGTTTTCGCCGGTAAACGCGTTTTCGGCCGAAAACGTGTACGTTTGCACTTCCCCGCCACAGGGAAGCTGCTAGCCGGGAATTCTCTGCCTGGTTCTACCCGCTGCCCGGAACGCTACGCAGGGCAAAAGCGATTCTCGTCCTCCGTGCTTGCTTTTTCTCAGAAAGAGCCGTGGTGTGCGTTTTCGCCGGAAAACGCGTTTTCGGCCGAAAACGTGTACGTTTGCACTTCCCGGCCACAGGGAAGCTGCTAGCCGGGAATTCTCTGCCTGGTTCTACCCGCTGCCCGGAACGCTACGCAGGGCAAAAGCGATTCTCGTCCTCCGTGCTTGCTTTTTCTCAGAAAGAGCCGTGGTGTGCGTTTTCGCCGGAAAACGCGTTTTCGGCCGAAAACGTGTACGTTTGCACTTCCCGGCCACAGGGAAGCTGCTAGCCGGGAATTCTCTGCCTGGTTCTACCCGCTGCCCGGAACGCTACGCAGGGCAAAAGCGATTCTCGTCCTCCGTGCTTGCTTTTTCTCAGAAAGAGCCGTGGTGTGCGTTTTCGCCGGAAAACGCGTTTTCGGCCGAAAACGTGTACGTTTGCACTTCCCGGCCACAGGGAAGCTGCTAGCCGGGAATTCTCTGCCTGGTTCTACCCGCTGCCAGGAACGCTACGCAGGGCAAAAGCGATTCTCGTCCTCCGTGCTTGCTTTTTCTCAGAAAGAGCCGTGGTGTGCGTTTTCGCCGGAAAACGCGTTTTCGGCCAAAAACGTGTACGTTTGCACTTCCCGGCCACAGGGAAGCTGCTAGCCGGGAATTCTCTGCCTGGTTCTACCCGCTGCCCGGAACGCTACGCAGGGCAGAAGCGATTCTCGTCCTCCGTGCTTGCTTTTTCTCAGAAAGAGCCATGGTGTGCTTTTTCGCGGGAAAACGCGTTTTCGGCTGAAAACGTGTACGTTTGCACTTCCCGGCCACAGGGAAGCTGCTAGCCGGGAATTCTCTGCCTGGTTCTACCCGCTGCCAGGAACGCTACGCAGGGCAAAAGCGATTCTCGTCCTCCGTGCTTGCTTTTTCTCAGAAAGAGCCGTGGTGTGCGTTTTCGCCGGAAAACGCGTTTTCGGCCGAAAACGTGTACGTTTGCACTTCCCGGCCACAGGGAAGCTGCTAGCCGGGAATTCTCTGCCTGGTTCTACCCGCTGCCCGGAACGCTACGCAGGGCAAAAGCGATTCTCGTCCTCCGTGCTTGCTTTTTCTCAGAAAGAGCCGTGGTGTGCGTTTTCGCCGGAAAACGCGTTTTCGGCCGAAAACGTGTACGTTTGCACTTCCCGGCCACAGGGA
Organism: Athene noctua; assembly: GCF_965140245.1. NCBI lineage: Eukaryota > Metazoa > Chordata > Aves > Strigiformes > Strigidae > Athene > Athene noctua. The sequence goes on from NW_027437662.1 coordinate 245,991, forward strand.
AGCTGCTAGCCGGGAATTCTCTGCCTGGTTCTACCCGCTGCCCGGAACGCTACGCAGGGCAAAAGCGATTCTCGTCCTCCGTGCTTGCTTTTTCTCAGAAAGAGCCGTGGTGTGCGTTTTCGCCGGAAAACGCGTTTTCGGCCGAAAACGTGTACGTTTGCACTTCCCGGCCACAGGGAAGCTGCTAGCCGGGAATTCTCTGCCTGGTTCTACCCGCTGCCCGGAACGCTACGCAGGGCAAAAGCGATTCTCGTCCTCCGTGCTTGCTTTTTCTCAGAAAGAGCCGTGGTGTGCGTTTTCGCCGGAAAACGCGTTTTCGGCCGAAAACGTGTACGTTTGCACTTCCCGGCCACAGGGAAGCTGCTAGCCGGGAATTCTCTGCCTGGTTCTACCCGCTGCCCGGAACGCTACGCAGGGCAAAAGCGATTCTCGTCCTCCGTGCTTGCTTTTTCTCAGAAAGAGCCGTGGTGTGCGTTTTCGCCGGAAAACGCGTTTTCGGCCGAAAACGTGTACGTTTGCACTTCCCGGCCACAGGGAAGCTGCTAGCCGGGAATTCTCTGCCTGGTTCTACCCGCTGCCCGGAACGCTACGCAGGGCAAAAGCGATTCTCGTCCTCCGTGCTTGCTTTTTCTCAGAAAGAGCCGTGGTGTGCGTTTTCGCCGGAAAACGCGTTTTCGGCCGAAAACGTGTACGTTTGCACTTCCCGGCCACAGGGAAGCTGCTAGCCGGGAATTCTCTGCCTGGTTCTACCCGCTGCCCGGAACGCTACGCAGGGCAAAAGCGATTCTCGTCCTCCGTGCTTGCTTTTTCTCAGAAAGAGCCGTGGTGTGCGTTTTCGCCGGAAAACGCGTTTTCGGCCGAAAACGTGTACGTTTGCACTTCCCGGCCACAGGGAAGCTGCTAGCCGGGAATTCTCTGCCTGGTTCTACCCGCTGCCCGGAACGCTACGCAGGGCAAAAGCGATTCTCGTCCTCCGTGCTTGCTTTTTCTCAGAAAGAGCCGTGGTGTGCGTTTTCGCCGGAAAACGCGTTTTCGGCCGAAAACGTGTACGTTTGCACTTCCCGGCCACAGGGAAGCTGCTAGCCGGGAATTCTCTGCCTGGTTCTACCCGCTGCCAGGAACGCTACGCAGGGCAAAAGCGATTCTCGTCCTCCGTGCTTGCTTTTTCTCAGAAAGAGCCGTGGTGTGCGTTTTCGCCGGAAAACGCGTTTTCGGCCGAAAACGTGTACGTTTGCACTTCCCGGCCACAGGAAGCTGCTAGCCGGGAATTCTCTGCCTGGTTCTACCCGCTGCCAGGAACGCTACGCAGGGCAAAAGCGATTCTCGTCCTCCGTGCTTGCTTTTTCTCAGAAAGAGCCGTGGTGTGCGTTTTCGCCGGAAAACGCGTTTTCGGCCGAAAACGTGTACGTTTGCACTTCC